>NC_041229.1:95689202-95700115 GCF_002837175.3 Physeter macrocephalus | reverse complement strand
GGAATCTTCCCGGACCAGGGTACGAACCCGTGTCCCCTGCATCGGCAGGCGGACTCTCAACCACTGCGCCGCCAGGGAAGCCCGGGATGCTACAAATTTGCTCAGGGTCACACCGCTGGGAGTTGGCAGTGCCAGAGGCAGGGCTGTTGACTTCTGAAGCCAGGGTCTGAAGACTGTCACCAAGCATTCAATCCATCTCAGGGTTGCACCCTCCACCTCAAATTCACCCAGTTCTAGGAGAGGCCGGCTGTGTAGCCAGCCTGAGGGTGGCTGTGTGAAGATGTCAGCAACAGAGCCGCCATCCCAGGGGTGTGGCTTAATGGGGGCAGACAGATTACATAGCAGTGTGTCAAGAGACAGCCTTGAAGGCTTCCTGGTACACGAGTGATGCAGGCGGCGGGGTGCTGGGAAGGACCTCTCAAAAGTGAGACTGCCTGGAGGATGGAAGGAGGGCATTCCTGGCAGAAGGCCCAGCCCGGGCCAAAGGCCAGGAGGGCTGAAGCACTGGAGTGTTTGGGGGTATGGCGAGGTCGGTTCTCGGGGGTCTGGGCGTGGTGAGGAGTGTGGGGCAGGGCCTGGTGTGCTGGTCCCCACTCACCCAAGCAGCCACAGTGAGTGTGCCCTTGGCACCAACTGCTCAAGGAACACCAGCCTCCCAGCTACAGTGTTGCCTGTGCCGGACCCCTTCCGCAGGCCCCTGGTGGGGAGATCCACCCTATCCCCAGCGTCCCCGCACTTGAACCCTAAATGGGGTAACAGAGGCAACAACTGATCCACGGTGGTTATAAAGACCCCTTGTGGGGTACCAGGGGAAAACAGTGGGTTTTGGAGCTGACAGATTTGTGGGCTGGAATTCTTTTTTTTTTTTTTTTTTTTTTCGGTATGCGGGCCTTTCACTGCCGTGGCCTATCCCGTTGCGGAGCGCTGGCGGCCCACGGGCCCAGCCGCTCCGCGGCATGCGGGACCCTCCCAGACCGGGGCACGAACCCGTGTCCCCCGCATCGGCAGGCGGACTCCCAACCACTGCGCCACCAGGGAAGCCCTGGGCTGGAATTCTTGGTGCATGTAGCCAGCCCTCTGGGGCCCTCAGGTCCCCATCTATAAAATGGGCCACGTCGCAGAGGTTTGATATGCAAGCACGGGTCTTGCACCCACAGGTTGCCCAGCGTGTTGTTTTTTCTCTCTCTACCCCAACTCCGAGTGAGGGTGGGGAAGGACGGACGGGCGGCGGTGAGTGGGGTTGGGGAGGCCCTGGCTCAGCCTCCGGGGGCCAGGCGGGGGGGATCTGCCTCTGTGGGCCCCCTCCTCCGGAGCGGAGGGCTGCACCCAGCCACGCAGGGGTTAACCTGCCTCCCAGCCGCAGGCGCGGGCGTGGGAGGAGCCGAGCACCCGGTGAGGACTCCGCTGCGGGTGCTCCTTCCACCCGCGCCCCGCCCGGAGCCCTGGCGCCCGGGAGTGTAGCCTCCCCGCCGGCAGAGCACCCCGCTACCCCTCGCTCTCCAAGTACAAGCGGCGGCCGCGGGCGCCCTGAGCCTCGGGCACGCCCAGCCCTCGGCTCCTCCTCGGAGCAATTACATAATGATGCCTCCCGTGCGGTGCGCCTTTGTTTCTGCGATCCGCCTAGGCAGCGCCCCGCGAGTATTAATAAAACGATCACTCAACACGCCAGTCTGGGCTTTATTTGTGTTGATTTGGGTAGGGACACCTCCGAAAGAATAATAAACACGGCCCACCGCCTCCCGTGGAAAACAGGGCAGCGGGCTCCCCACCTCTCCCACCCCCGTCCCAGCCCCTCTTGTCAGAGTCCCTTCCTCTCCTCACCTTGGTCAGCAGTCCGGTCTCAAGAAGGAAGAAAGAAAAAAAAAAAAAATCCAGAACGAAAAGCTGGGGGTTCCAGACTCATCTCTTCCACTTCCCTGGTAGGTGATATCTGGCAAAGAGACACTCGTTACTCTTACCTGCAAAATGGGCCGAATAATACCAAAGTGTCCGTTTACATGAGAGAATCTAGGAATTTAGTTTGCTTTGCAGACTCTAAAGCAGTGGTTCTCAAACTCTAGCTCGACTCAGAATCCCCGGGAGGGCTGGTTGAAATGCAGATTGCTGCCCCAGGCAACTCTATCCCTTCAGAGTTTCTGATTCTGTGTTGTCTGAGGCGGGACCAGGTACTTGCATTTCTAACACGTTTCCTGCAAACCTGCTTTGAGAACCACTGCTCAGAAGCCATTTATAAATTACCTTTATAAATGTAAAGGTGATGCCCTTGCCCCAAACTTGCATGACTACACTGGACACAGGGCAGGCCAAGGAGGATCAGCCATCCCTGCCCAGGTCAGCGGCACAGCCAGAGCCGTCGGGGGCACTGGGCCTGGGGTTCCAATCCTGAGCTCACTGATCTCTGGGTTGTGGCCTTGAGCAAGTTATGTAACTCAGTGGGCCTCAGTTTCCTCATCTATAAAATGGAGCTGATAATGGTACCAACATCATGAGGTTTGTTAAGGTTAATACATGCAAGGCACCTAGACCAGGGCCTGGCACGTGGTAAGGGCTCAGAAAGCTATCTGTTGAGAAGATGATAGTGCTCTCTAGGGTGTGGTACCCAAGTGGCCTAGCATCCCCTTGGGCAGGAGGCAGGTGAGACGCTGCCCACGGCCCTAGCTGGCTACCCAGGGTCCAAGGTCCTGACCTCGCAGCCCAGAGTGGCTGCTCTATGCTATCACTGTAAAGGGGTTTGGGGGGTCTCCCAAGCTGAAGATCCACTATCTGCTGTTCCCCCACCCCATAGCAATTCTTTTTGGTCAGGCAGGGCTCAGCACTTTCAGAAAGTCTGCACCCAGCCTGAGGCTCTTATCTGACTTGCAGCTGTGTGAGCTGTGCCCACAAGGGAGAGTCCACACTCTGTTCTGAGTTTTGGAAGCTGCCTCTCTCATACCAGCACAGAGCAACAGGTGTCCTGGGCCCCCAGACAGTGACCCCACCGCCCCAAGCCAGCTGGTGGAGGCTGGCTTTCCCAAAGGCAGTCACATGCACCTCCCTGTACCGCCATTCACCGCCATTGTCGCCTGTTCATTCATTCATTGAGTCAGTGAACATTAATTGAGCATTTACTGAGAGCCAGGCTCTGAGCTCAGGACTTACAGGTTGTGCCTCACTTAATCCTCCAAGTCCCCTGTGCCTCAGCATGATTTTTCTCTTTCCATTTGACAGATGAAGAAACTGAGACTCGGAGAGGCTGAGTAACTCGACTAAGGCCACAGACCTAATAAGCAGAATTAGGGCCTTGACCCTAGCTCCAGGATGGTCTAACTCCCAAGTTCTGCTCTCACCTGCCCCCTTGAGCTCTCCCCAGTGGAAGCAGAAAAGGGCTGGCTGTGGTCCTCTGGTCCCAGAGCTGAGCTGTCACGTCCTTCCTTTAGAAGGGCTGAGCCTCACTGCTTCCACCCGCATCCTAATGGGTTGTCTCTCCCCCAGGTGAGGAGCTCCTTGACATTCTGCGGTCCTGGAGAAGCACCAGCAGTGGTGAGGATGATTCAGAGGCGGGAGGGCGGGATGGAGGGAAGGAGGCCTGGACAGTGTCCCCGGCGAGGAGGCAGGGGCCAGGCAGTGTGGGGGAGGCCTGTCTCAGGGTCCCTGAGCTCCCAGCTGCTTCTCCCAGTCCCCAAAGCTGTGCTCAGCCTGGGCCCACTGGAATTGGAGTGGAAAGGCCCAGAGGTCTTCTCACCAGACAGGCTCACAGGGAAGGAAGACACTCTAGAGGAAGTGAGGGGAACCAGCAAAGGGAAGTGGCAGGAGTTATGAAAGCCCAGCTCCTCTGCTTCACGCTGTGTGCTGGGACAGCGGCTCTTTCGGCCTGGGCCAAAATGGTACTCCTTGTGGCAGTTTCCACCACCTCCTGGCTTGACAGATTTCACCCCAGAGCTACTTCCCCAGCTTACCAAGCACTGGCACCTCCGAGGCCCTCTCCCTCCCTCCTTCTTCTGGGCTTCTTACGAATAATATCAGCAACAGTAGTCTACTATGTGCCTTCTCTTTGCTAGCAGCTTAACATGCACCCTCTCTCTTAAACTCCTACTAACCTCTCGGAGATAGTCTCTACTATTATCCCCATTTTACAGACCAGGAAACTGAGGCTTAGAGAAATGAAATCACTGGTCCATCCCTAGGATTTGAACCCAAGTCTGTCAGCTCCAAAACCCCTGGGCTCAACCACCACAGGCCTCTGACAACATCTTTTTCCTCTACACGCACCGCCATCCCCAGGGAGGGGTCCCTGGTAAGACCTATCCCCTGTCCCTAGCCCCAAAGACTAGGCCAAACCCTCGGTGCCCCCAGCCTCTCTCCTCATCTCTTGGGTGCCAACACTAGTCCCACTGCTGGCATCTTTGAAATCTAATTGCCTCTGCATTCTTCCCCAGGGAGTCACAATCCACAGGTGATTTCTAGCCACAGACACTGGCATTCCCTGTGCCCACTGCACCTTCCAACACCCACCTGCACGGGCACACACACAGACACACAGCCACAAAGGAGGTGCTGCCGCCCCTGCTGGCTGGAACCTGGGCAGATGGAGGCCCAGCTGCTCCCAGGCTCCTGTGGGAGGCTGGAGGGGAGTGACCCTCCCCCCAGCCATGGCTCTGGGCTCCACCTCCACCCCACCCCCACCCTCCTGGGGCTTTGAGGGAAACATTTCACAATAATGAGAATCACAATACTAAGGATAATAATAGGAATCAGCATTTCCAGTCTGCAAACCCTTTGCATCTCATCACCTCACGTGACTCTCACAAGCTCGTTTTTTCAGGAGCAGCAGAGGGTACCACAGCTGGTTAGGAGCAGAGCCAGGGTCCTAACCCCCTTCTCTCGCCCTCTCAGTTAATGTTCCCCTGCCCTGCGCTGTAACTAATGATGACACCTCATGGCTACCACGTGTCAAGCACCTATTCTTGCCTAGATTTGGGGAGCACTTTACAAATGTCGGTTTTTATCCTCTTTACATTTATGTCCAACGTAAAGATGAGGTAACTCAGAAATGTTAAAGGCAGAATGGCAGTCTAAAGAATGTTCTGAAGTAGAGGCACATCACTTTAGAAAATCATACTGGAAGGAAGAGAACAGAGCTTTTAATGGGCTCTTTGGGGAAAGTGGACGCCAGGGGTAATGGAGAATGTCTCTTCCTTCTCCTCCGGCCCCCCAAGCACTTTGGCTGTTACTGTGAGTTGTTTGCATTGCTGCGCTTGACTATTTGTGTGTGCATCTGTCTCCCAGGAGCTGTAAGCTCTTCAAGGACAGGGACTGGGGCCCCAACAGCCAGCACCTTGCCTGGCACACAGGAAGGGCCCAGTCAACATTGCCTCCTTCGTGAAGGATGATGGGACGGACGGCCTGTGCTCACACCCTCCCATCTGATGGGCTTGGGAGACAAGAACACAGGATCAAGTCACCCAGCGCTCAAGGTTTATCCACATCAAACACCACCTAAGGCATGAACCCCTCCTCTAGCACCCTCATCAACTCTTCCTTGGCTTCTGCTTGCATGCTGCTAGTGACAGGGTGCTCACTACTACTAAAGCAGCCCCTTCTGTGTTGGAGATCTCGGAGCGATTGTTATAAAGTCCCTCCACCTATTGATAAGAGTCAGGCTCTCGGGTATATCCAGTAGTCACACCTAGGGGAGCACTAGTTGTGTCTCCTAGTCAGGGGGGCAATCAGGGGTAACACTGCACACAAGTGAGGCTGGTGCCTGCCCTTCAGCAACCCAGAGCCCAGAATGCTGCGAAGGCAGGAGTAACAAATGAATGCATCATCCCTGCTTGAGCCAGCTCTGTTAAGGCAGTGGGTTGGGGCTCTAAATTGTCACAAAGACTACTATCAAACCCTGAGACTTCAGTCAGGTGGATTTTGGGTCTGTGCTTCACCCAACAAAGCTAGGAACAATCCTGATCTGTAGTCATATTCATTCACTCATTCATTCGTTCACTCATTCATTCATTATTGGTTGTCACTGGCTGGGAGCAGGGATGGTGGCACTGTAGGCCACAGCACTGCCTTGGGGTCAGAGTTGTTACCTTGGTAATCAGACAGCTAACTGTCACTGGGTGCTTACTATGAGCCAGGCACTTCCTGTTTACTTCTGTGTAAAGGGCATAGCCTCTCCTGCCCAGTCACAGCTCCGGGGAAGGCAATGGGACTCTGCTTGGCACGCCAGCCCTGAGCACCTGGTACAGTCAGCGCCCAATAAGCGTGAGCTGCTGCCATTTAAATCTCCACAACAACCATAGGTGTTCCTACTATTCGTTGCCCCCATTTTGTACACCGAGAAAACCAGACACCTAGAGGTTAAGTTACTTGCCCATGGCCACACAGTTTCCAAAAAGCCTGAGCCAGGATTTGGACCTGGGCAGTCTGCTTCCAGAGCCTGCTTGATCAACTCTTAAGGTACAGGTAGAAGCCTGGGGAACCACTCACCTTTCTCTGCCCGCTTTGCTTATCTTGTGAAATAGAGCTTGTCATCAACCTCGCCTTCTTCTTTCCTCCACCCTCCTCCCGTTGTGACCATCAGCCAAGACAAAGAGATGCAGGTGTTCTTTTCTAGGAAGGAGGTTGGTGGGAGTTGGGGTGGGGAAGCACATTACTAGTCACAAAGGATTGAAATGAGCTCAGAATCTTGCGGGGGGGGGGGAAATTGCTATAGGAATCTAGTTGTTTTAGGCTGAAAGGCTCCCAGAGAGCCTACAGGACCCCCAAACTCCATTCTTACCCCCCTTGCCCTCCACAGGATGTGCGGACACAAAAGGTCTCGCCACTGTGCCTCCTCCCTCCCCCACGTGCCAATTTGCCCCAGCTAAGATCTTTGTCCCTTGGCAGTGCAATTTATAGCAACATAGCTGAGGCTGGATTTTAGGCTGGAGGATGGAGGTGTGCGTGTGTGTGCGTGTGTGTGTGGTGGTGGTGGTGGGGTTGATGGTGTCGTGTTACTTGACAAAGTCACACCAAGCAAGGGAGGACTAGAAACGGTGAGCCTAGGCTGGAAGCCAGAAGACTCAATGAAAGCAAACATTAACGACCACCGTCTGTAAAATGGGATCAACCATTCCGGCCTCATAGGTAGTTGTGAGAATCACGAGTTAATACTTGTAATTCCTTCAGCACACGGTGCCTGGCACGGAGCGGGCGCTCAGCAGACGGGGACCATTGCTGTGTAACTATGTTATTACACATTTGGGTATCTACCAGCCAAAGCATTCCTTTCCGTTTTGACACTGGCCTAGGCCCCAGGCGATACCCCGGGGATATTTAAGACAAGGTGGCTTGCCAACCTATGAGGGTGTTGATAGTCTCACGAAAGGGGCGCAGTCTTGAGAATTTGCCACGAAAGTCTCCCTGGGCGGCGCGGGCCCTCTGTTCGGATTCCCAACGGCCTTCCCCCGGGGCGTGAGCGCGCCCCCCGCAGGCGATCTCCGGGAAAGCCTCGGCTGGGGAGCCCGGGGGCCCAGTCCCCCCAACCCTTCTCTCCCGCCCGCCCCGGCGGCCACCCTCGGGGGCTAGGCAGCGCGGCGCGTGGGAGGGGACGGCGCGCCATTGGCTTGTGCACGGAACTGAGAGGAGGGACCAGCTCGGGCCGCCAGACTCGGGCAAAGCCCCGCCGCGCTGGGCGCCGCGCGCAATCCAGCCGGCCCTGCCCTGCCCGGCGCGGGCGGCGCGATGTGAGTCGACCGAGAGCCCGAGAGTCCCCCTGGCACGCCAGCTCCGCGCAGCGCCGGCGCCAGCAGGCGCTAGGAACGTAAGTTCTGCTCCCCGCCGCCGCTTCGGAGCCTAGCACTTTCTCTTCCCGCCGCCAACTGGCCGGTGCCTGCGCAGCGCAGCCCATTGGGGCTCCTGCGGCCGCAGGGACCGCCGAGGACAGAGAGGACCCCGTGCGCGCGAGCCGGGAGCCCCAGCACCTCTTGGCGCCGGAGGGTTCTGCCGGGACTCCAGGGATTCCCCCCTCCGCGGTCCTCCGGGCGCCGTCCCGCAGCCCCTTCAGGTCCTCTCCTTCGCGCTCTCCGCTTGCTCCCCTTCCTCTGACTCGGTTTCCCTCTCTCCCCCGGCTTCCTCCCTCCGCCGTCTCCTCCCTCTAGGACGGTTTAGTCCTTCCTCCGCCTCCGCCTCGGGCTCGCGCTCTCCGCTTCGGAGCGAGGGAGAAACCGAGCGGAAAGCATTTTCTCCCTCCCTGGGGTCTGACTCGGTCCCCGCGCTCGGTTTTCTGTCCCCTCCCCCTTCCATCCCTGTCCCCGGCCTCCCTCCATTGTTCCCGGGTCGGGGTGTGTGCGGCACAAACTTGCGAGTCCCCTTCCTCGCCCCCTGCTGGGTCGAGGTTGGAGGTGGCGGGGTTCCCGCTGCCCACAAGTCTGGCCCGACCTTCTGGTTCGGGGGACCGTGGGGGCGGGAGTGCTGGGCCAGAGCACCGCAGGCGTCCGACAGCCAGCAGCTCCCGCCTGGAGCCCCCAGCCCTCTATGAAAGTGGGTGGGTATCTGGAGCTGGGAGATAAAGGACACATCGGAGGGGGGAGGAGCAAGACCGGGAGACCCCAGTCTCCAGGGGTGGGGGGAGCAGAAGCGGAAGCCGAGCCTAAGCCCCAGTTGTTGGGAGGAGGTTAGGGGAAGGACAGGTGGAGACCGACGCTCCCCAGTCTCTCCCAAGTCGTGCGCTCAGCGGACGGGGGCAGCGTGGTGCCATTGTCCTGGCGCTGAATAGCCTGGGACTGCCTGCCTTGGGCGGTGTACTCGTACCCAGTCCGGGGGTCCGTAGGGGAACCGCCAGGACGCCTCGCCCACCCCCGACGCCCCTATCACGGTTGGGCACTAGCTCGGCGTCCTCTCGCTCCGCCCTCCCCCGCCCCTACCTCGTCGCGGGCTCCCGCCGCCTCCTCCAGGCCCCGGGGGGAGCGGATTTCTACGCGGGAGCGAAGGCGGCGGGGGCGGGAGCCGGGTGGAGGGTGGAGGCCGAGAACCCCGAGGCGTCTCTGTAGCCCCGAGCCCAGCGTCGACGGCCGAGGCCGCCTCGCCGCCCCACCGCCCCGCACTTCCTGGTTGATTTCCTTCAGACAAACTTTTCCCGGTGGGGCTGCCCTGCGGGGAGAAGGCACCGGGGCTGCAGGGATGCCCACCCCAACTGAGAGGCCTCTTGGACCTCCAGTCTTGGTGGCCTGTGGAGAGGGAGCTGATGCCCTCTCTTCCTCCAGCCCGCAGTGCCAGGGACACAGGCATGGGGGATGGGGGAAGGGGGGAGGGGTGGGGGGTGGGGAGGGAGGTGAGAGGGTTGTTGGAGAGCCAGGGGGAGGCAGAGTCCATTCTTTAGCCGGGCCTCACGCTTAGCCCAGGGGGAGCAAAGATTTTTCTTGTTAGGTTGCTAGTAAATAAGGCTCCAGGCCTCTGTTATCCCATCTGTAAAAGGGGCCCTCTGCCCCCCAAGGTGCCCTCCCGGCCCCATTGTCTTGGGAACCAGCCGACCTGACTCCTCCTTTTCTGCCCACATGCTGTCAGCTTAATCTGTCCTAAATTTGGAGTGGAGGGCTGAGGCCCAAAGCCCTCCACCCATGTTTGGCTGTCAGTACCTCCTGGATCCACAGCTCAGGCCTGCCATCCGCACCCCAAGTTCTCCAACCCCACACTCAACTGCCTCCCCTCCCCCAAGATCTTATGGTAGCCCCCCTCTGTGTCTGCTGGAGGAAGGGCCTGCCAGTCCAGGGGTTGGGGGTGGGAGGAACAGTGGAATTGACAGTGACCTGTGATATTCACACAGCGCTGAACTGTTCTTTACTTTCTTTCATTTATTGAACAAAATGTTTGTGAGGGCTAGGCCAAAAATTATTTAATGAACAAAGTGCCAGATAGAGTTCTAGGCACTGAGAGACAGCTGTGAACAAAATTAAAAGATTCTTGCCCTTCTGGAGCTGACACTAGAGTGTCAGTTACTTTATTAGTTATTTGCTCCAGGGGCAAATAACTAATAAAGTAAGTAAGCAAATTATATAGTATATTGGGAGGTGAGGGGGGAAAGTTGAGTGTTGGGGGGTGTTGAGGCCAGGGGTGAGGTCACCATTTTAAATAGGGTGGTCAGGGAGGTCTCCCTGAGGAGGTGACTTACGAGCTAAAGTTGTGAGGGAGTGAGCTGTGGGGATAGCTTCAGGGACTAAAGATCTGGCAGAGAACAGCCTGTGCAAAGGCCCTGAGGCTGGAATGTGCCCGCTGTATTTGAGGAACTGTAAGGAGCCAGTGTAGCTAGGGTAGAGTGAGCGGGTGGGGAAGAGATAGGAGACAAGGCTGGCTGAGAGGGGATAAGCCTCCCCATTTCACAGATGCGGGAAGTGATGCTCAGAGATAGCATAAGTAACCCCAGGGCAAGCTGCCCAGGAGTGGCAGCTGCAGGGTGTGGTGCCTAATGTTCTGACTCCTAGCCGGTAATAATTTTCCCGGTAATAATTTTCCCTTCACGCTGCATCTCAACCATTTATTCACAACAATGGTTGTGCCCCTCCCAAGGCCAGGCCTGGCCAAGTGCTGGGGCTATGGAGGGGAGCCACCCAGGCTTAGTACCCCAAGGGGCTCCATATTCTGCAGCCTGTTGCCAGCCCCCTTCCCAGGTTCCCCTTGCCCACCTGTTGTTAGTACACTCAGGGCAGCATCTTCCTCCTGAGCCAGAGTGACCCTAGTTCTCTCTCTTCCCATTTCCTTCCTGTGGCCACTCTCTTGTAAGCACCCCACTCTGTATCCACATGTGGCTTCTGCAGGGGGACCTGTTCTGAAGTTGGTCTGGTCAAGGGAGAAACTGAAGCAAAGAAGTTGAATTTCCTTGTCTGAAAATAAGAGCAACATTATTTTTGAGTGTTCACTATAAACAGGAACTGTTTTAGGAGTTTTTTGTGCATCTTCTC
>NC_041229.1:95685555-95688702 GCF_002837175.3 Physeter macrocephalus | reverse complement strand
GCAGGCAGACTCCTTAGTTGCGGCTCTCAGGCTACTTAGTTGCAGCATGCATGTGGGATCTAGTTCCCTGACCAGGGATAGAACCTGGGCCCCCTGCATTGGGAGTGCGGAGTCTTATCCACTGCGCCACCAGGGAAGCACCCTAGATTATAATCTTTAAAAAAAAAAATCTTCACATGCTGAGAATTTACCAAATTTACCATGTACCTGCCACCGTGCTCAGCATCTGGAGGTGAGAGCCCGAGTTCGCCTCATCACCCGCTCCGAAGTGGGCCCTGTGTCCGTCTACATGTGGGATGAGGACATGGAGGGACAGAGGTAAAGAAATCAGAAGAGGAAAGGCTTGGGCCTGCCTGAGTGTTCAGGGCAGGCTGTTGGTAGCATCGTGGAGAGAGAGAGCCCTGGGCTGTGACCTGGGGCAGGGAATCCAACCTCCTTGGCCTTCAAATTCCCCAACATAAGGTCAACATGTCGGTCAAGTGACCCTAAGTGGACCCGGCTCTAGACCCCTGTGGCTCTGCCTGACTTCACTTAGCTCTGTGACCTTGGGCAGGTCCCTTCCCTTCCCTGAGCCTCTGGCTGCCTCGGCTGTAAGAGAAGGTAGTAGCCAGCCTCCTGCACAAAGTCCATGCAAGGATTAAATGAGATGATGTGGGGAACGCCCTGAGCACACAAAGAGGTGGAGGAGGAATCAGAACTGGAACACCGGACGCTGTCCACCCAGCCTTCGGCCCTACCCTCCACAAGTCCCCCCCGGGGGCTTGCCCCATTCCATAGGCTGAGGTAGGGGCTAGGGGCTGGAGGCTGTGGGAAAAAGCGATTGCCTGGACTGATCAGACCTCCGCCTCACAGCCAGCCTTCCCACGAAATCTTGTCGAGATGAGAGGTGGCCGGGGCGCTTCCTCTGCAGGCCCAGAGTGAGCTGTGGAGCCCGCAAAGACATCTGGTTTCTGGATCTTGGGACCCCACACCCTCAGGCCAAGGGAAGGAGGGGCTCAGGCTCGTAGGGGACTCTTTATATACTCCTCCACCTTGCTCCCCTCCACTCGGGCAACCTCATCCCAACCTCCGCACCATCCAGGTGAGAGTGTGGGACTCAGCAGCTGGCCAAGCACCAAGGGCAGACCCTGAACTGGCGGCCATCCAGGCGGAGCCGTCACCCACCCACCTACTCCCTGCCCAACCCGTGTCCCCTCCCCAGCCCCCAGCCAGGGTCTGCAGCAGCTCTCCACCCAGCACCTGAAGTGGCACTGACCCGCTTCCACCCCAAAGGGCACAGCCTGGGTGGAGGCAGCCTTGATGGGAGAAGCAGGCAGGCTGCCTGATGGGGCTCCGGGCAGGGGAGGTGTCCAGTGCTGCAGGAGGGGTGTGGCCAGAGAGGTGACGGTATTAACAGCCCCTAAGGGCAGACAGGGCTGAGGCTCATCCTGGGGCCCCGAGAGGGGGCAAAATGTAGGACTAGATGCTGGTACAGGTGCCCTGTGGTCCCGCATCCCCTTCACTTGAGCAACACAACGGCCTAGTGCAGGAGGAGTTGGCGAAAAAATGAATAATAATAACGAAAAGAATAATGGTCACTATCACTGGCTGATGCTTGCCAAGCAGATTCTAAGAGATTTCTCTGCTTGGTCTCAGGCTTCACGATGACCCTCTGAGGTAGGTGCTCTGCTGTTCCCATTTTGTCTCAGATGGAACCAGAGAGGTTAAGTCTTTTGCCCAAGATCACGCAGCATCTAACCCAGGTCAGAAGGGATCCATCGCCCATCCCTTTAATCTCAATGGCTATGTGACTCTCCAACTTTACTGCTGGTAAAATTCAGATTCCTGGGCCCTGCTTTGACTCATTAAGTCAGAATGCCAGGTGAGTGAGGCTCTGGAAGCTGTAATTTTGACAAGTGTCCCAGGAGATTCTTGTCTGCAAAATCCTGCACTAGGTTGTCGAGTGACTTTCTCAGAGAAAGCTAGAAAGTACCCAGACAGCAACGGCCAGTTTCTAAAGAGGTGGCTCGTGAAGGAGGGAAGGAGGTCTCCCTGTGATGGACGTCCCCGCAGAGGGGATGGATGGGAGGCTGCCCTGGGGCTGATGGAGGTAGGGGGCCATTCTATCCCCGCTTCCCTTCCCTGCGTCCTTCTTGTCTGGCAGCCTGGACAGAATGCGAGGTCAAAGGCCTCATCTAAAAGGCTCTGGCAGGTGGGGCTTGGGGCCCAGTCGATGGATGGGTTCCGCTGGCCCTGGGGTGAGGACTGACGGAGGGTGGCAGATGGACACCCCTAGGCCTCTCCCAGGGGTCAGGCAAGAGCTCTTCCCGGATGATCTTCCCAAGGCTCCTGCCTGGCCGCTCCACCCACCCCTAGAACCTGCTCTCCCATTGTCTGTGACTCTCAGCTGGTCACCTCACCATAGCTGTAATTCCAACCCCTCTTCCCAAGAAGACAGCAGGTTCAAAACCCGGGCACAGTCATCACCACATTGACAGTCACAACTGCCCCTGATAGACAAGCAGGGTGCTGTGTGACCCCCACCTAACCAAACGGGAGACTGAGGCCTGGAAGGACGGGCAGGGCGTGCACTGCCTAAGGGCACCCACCTCAAGGGGCAGGACGAGGGAACTGAAACCCAGGCTGACCTGTCCCATGCCCTGGCATGGGGCTGTGTCCCAGGGTTGGGTGGGAGGGGGCTGTTTTCTACTTGGCACAAGGGCACTGGGTGGGCAGGTCCATTCAGCAGGAGGAGGCCTAGATTCGCCCTGCATCCCACGGTTGCCAGGTTACAGGTCTTTGTATCCCTGGACCCTCTCTGTTCTAATAGGCCAGTCATTTTGAATTCCTTTATCCACGGAACCCTTATCTCAAAGTACATCTTATGTAAAATAGAAAATCATAATGACACTGGCCAACAAGGTTTGAATACTTCCTATGTGCCAGGCCCTGTGTTAAGCACTACCCATGGATTATCTAATTTAATCCTAAAAATAACCTGATGGATAGCTACTATTATTATTGCCAATTTAAAGATGCAGAAACCAAAAAAAAAAAAAAAAAGGGCTTCCCTGGTGGCGCAGTGGTTGAGAGTCCGCCTGCCGATGCAGGGGACACGGGTTCGTGCCCCGGTCCGGGAAGATCCCACATGCCACGGAGCGGCTGGGC
>NC_041229.1:95662219-95685363 GCF_002837175.3 Physeter macrocephalus | reverse complement strand
AGGATCCCACATGCTGTGGAGCGGCTAGGCCCGTGAGCCATGGCCACTGAGCCTGCACGTCCAGAGCCTGTGCTCCCCAACGGGAGAGGCCACAACAGTAAGAGGCCCGCGTACCGCAAAAAAAAAAAAAAAAAATAAAATAAATAAATAAATAAATAAAGATGCAGAAACCAAAGCATAGATAAATCAGGTAAAAACGGCACTGCCTTTCTGGCTCCAGTGGCGCCATCCCACACCTTCAGCCTCTAGGGGTTCCTCAAAGCACAGTTTGAGAACCAGTGTACAGGCACTCAGCGCGATATTTGTACCTGAACCAGAAAACACATCAAAACAATGACCCACACAAAGTTTACACGGGGACAGTACCTCTTGGGACCTCAACAGCTTTCTAGAATCCCATCATTCCCACCTCACCACGGCCACTTTTCAGTCTTACTAAAGAATGCAAGTGCTCACCTATTGTTTTGTTTGCCCAGGCTCCACCCTGACCCTTCTTTCTGGCAGCGCTACCCTCTCCCAACTCCATCTTGTGCTTTGAGAACGGGTTGCCCTGTGCTTATAGGACCTCACTCCTAGATTGCAGCTGATTGGTGGGGATTTGATCTCAGCTGGGCCAATCAGAGTGCCTCCACCCTGGAATGGAGGAAGTGTTCCTGCCTGGTGAGGGGACCTCGAGATGTGGTTCCAGAGATCTTGTTGGCCATGTCTCCCACCCATGGAAGACTCAGTCTGCAAGGAGCGGGAAAGAGCACAGCCTGCAGAGAGAGAAAGAGAGCCCTGTGGCATTTGATTTTCTGTTTATGGTCCCTGAGATCCAGTGACATTTCAGTCACTGTTTGCTTATTCATTCCTTCTTATGTTGGCCTAGCTAAGCGGAGCCAGTTTCTGCTGCTGGCCACGAAGATGGAGGAAAAGAAAAAGAAGGAGGAGAAGGAGCTGCATGGTGGGGGAGAAGAGAATACAAGAATGAAGCTGCTTTGCAGGTTGTAGCTCTGCCATTTGGAAGACAATTGGAGTTGACCACTCAATAGCCATTCTTGCCCTTCTTTTTTCCTGACGGAATTTGCATCTCGGTCAGGCTTCTTTAAAGATAGGAAATTGGTCCAGTATGAACCTTGGCCAATGAGATGTAGGGAGAGTCTGATGGTGGTGGTAGGGGGTACGTGGGAGGGTTTTCCTTATTATTCAAAAGGGATATGGGACAGGGCGTGTGAAGAGATAGTTTGCTGTCTGCAGCTGTTTTATCCTTTTTCCATGTAGGATGAGATTTTAGCTGGACACATGGTTGTCCAGCCAAAGACTGCATTTCCCAGCCTCCCTTGCAGCCAGATGTGGCCATGTAGCCAAGTTCTAACCAATGGTATAAGTACCAGTGTTGTGTGTGACTTCTGTGGCTGTACCTGTTAAGAGGAGGTACATGACCTCTCCTCCCTCCCCTCTTTCTTCCTGACGACTAGAACACTTACATAATGATGAGCCATCTTTATCCTTGTAGATAAGGACAGCAACTTAGAGAAGTCTAGTCCTCAATCCCACTGGCTGCCATGTTAACCCTGAACTGATGTTGGACCACAAAGGGACAGGAAAATAGATTTCTGTGTTGTTTAATCCACTGCTATTTTGGGTCACGTTACAGCAGCTGATCTACCCAATACAGGATCTTCTTGCTTTAGATCTTGCTGCGCCATCTGGAGCTGTGACAGCCATCTTGTGAACATGAGGGGAAAACCAAGGGGATAACTGAGAAGCCAAGTGAGAGTCCTACTTCCACTGAGCTGCTGAACTTGCCAACTCTGCAACCACTGATTCCAGATACCTTGTTAGTTGAGACAATACATTCCTTATTATTCAAGCTATTTTCATTGGTTTTACTATCACTTGCAGGCAAAACATGCCAACTGAGGCACTCTAGGAGGTCTGTGGTAGAGTTGCCTAAAATCATGCCCTGGCCAGGGACAGTGGAAGGCCAGAGCACAGTGGGGAGATTTGCGACCCAAACCCACTCCCCCGTCAGGAGGTTCTGCCCTTTTCATCCAGGAGGTTCTGCCCTTTTCATCCAGGAGGTGCAAATCCAGCCTCAGACCTTTCTAGACAAAGCAGCTATCAAAAGAGCGTTGACAAAACAGAGCCTCTCTGTTTATCCATCAAGAAGAAAGAGAGAGGCGGGTGAAGACATTCCACCTAAGTTGTGTGGTGGGGGGAGCATGACTTGCATCCTCTAACCGGGAATAAACGTGCTTCTCTCCTGGGTCCTTGGCAGCTTTACCCTGAGAGCTTTTATTTCTGTCCACAGTTTCCATTTCATGGAGCCAGGAGTTCCGCAGATCACTCAGGATCTTGGAAGGAAGCAGAAATCACATCAGAGAGGACTTTGAGGAGGATTTAATGAAGGGACTTTACAGAGGTGTGCAAGGGCTGCAGTGCGGGAGGGGCACCCGCAGCCGAGACCTCGGTGGAAATACCCCTCTCTCCTCCCACTCTCTGATCTCGTGCCAGTATCTCCCAGTACCTCACGCCAACCACGATGGAGAGAGTAAGGGAGCCTGGGGGATGCAATCCTTAGAGGTCGACCTCCTGGGGCAGGGAGGGAGGGGCAGAGCCTGGATGGGGGGGCGGGGGACAGGTATGAGAGAGGAAGGCAGGGGGAACTTTTGGTTCAGATCTGCTTTTGCTCCAGAAGTTCCCAGCCTCGTGTTGTTGGGAGGTGCAGGTGGGGAGAAGGGGGTGACAAAGACCCTTTGGCTGGGCAATTCTGGTTATGGAGGACCCAGGTTCAGAGGCCACTGAGCAGGCAGCTGGTGCTGGGCCGTTTCATAGGAAGGGGGGGAGAACCCCAAGGATGAGGGAGGCAAAGAGCCAGCTGCCCTGCCAGGCGGGCACCAGAGGGGCTCTCTGGAAGGGCCCTTGCAAGTCAATGGCAAATGATGAAAAATGCAGGCAGATAAGTAACTTAAAAGACCCAGGTTTGCTGGAAATGTTTTCTGATGTCGGCTCAGCTGCTGGGCAGCCAGGCTGGCAGGCTCTATTTTTAATCAGGGCCGGTTGGGTGGAGACAACTGGTTGCTTTGGGTGGCTTTGAAAGGAGGCTCTGCCTCGGTGTTCCCTGTGGGGCTGCTTTTGCTCTGTCCCCAGGAACTCCTCCGCTCCAGCCCCAGCATGCGAAAGGCCACCGGAAGGTTTCCCAAGTAGACAGGGGAGGTGGAGACCACGGGTTTGGACCTCAGAAAGTAGTGGGTTCGAGCTGCAGCTCTGCTACTTAAATTGTGTATTTAATTTAATCTTGTAGAACCTCAATTGCCTCACCTGTGAAATGGGGTAACAATAGCACCACCTGGCAGGGACATTTTGAGGATTCAATGCGACTGTGTGTGTGCAGAGCTTAGCACACGTGGCACCTGCAGAAGAAGTACTCAATGAGCATTAAAGGAAATGGAGCTGAACTCCTGGGGAAAGCTGCCTGGGTTCACATCCAGGCTCACTTAGCCTCTCTAAGCTTCAGCTTCCTCATCTGCAAGAGATGCAACCACCTCCAATGGTTAACATGATGATTAGGAGAGTGACGGCGCCAGAGGAAATAGCAAGCAACTAGCTAGATGGCAGCTGTTGTGATTATTGTTGTTGTTGTTGTTATTTCATGAGAAGATTGGGATGAAAGAACAAGTAACCCGAAGTCACTGCTATAGGGTGTGCTCTAGACTATATATTTGGGGACGGGGCTGTTGTGGTCTGGATCTCTCCTGTTGCTGGTCCTTCCTCTCTCATTATGAGAGTACGAAATGACATGGGAAGGTGCCCCTCATGGTCACAGAATGCATCCTGGGGTAGAGAGGGGGCACCCGTGAGTTCAGCATCATACAGGCTGCACCTATGGGCTGTGGAACCTGGAACAAGTCATTTCCCCTCTCTGAGCCTCAGTTTCTTCATCTGTAAGACTCCTCCCAGCACAGCTGTTATGGTTGAATGTAAAGGACTTAGGGCCCAGCTCATAGTCAAGGTTGATCGCTTTTAAAAAATTATTCCTTGGACACTATTAGGCTTCTCAGCACCCAGGAAGGAAGGAAACCTCACTGTCCGCTGGAATGCGGAGGGGAATGCACCTCAACATCACTAATAATCAGGGAAATGCAGGCCAAAACCCCAATGAGTTATCGCTTCATACCTATTAGGATAGTTATTACAGAAAGAAAACAGATGTTGGCGAGGATTCAGAGAACAGGGAACGCTTATACACTGTTGGTGGGAATGTAAACTGGTACAGCCACCATGGGAAGCAGTATGGAGGTTCCTCAAGAAATTAAAAATAGAACTACCATATGATCCAGCAATTCCACTTTTGGGTATTTATCCAAAGGAAATGAAACCATTATCTCGAAATATATCTGTACTCCCATGTTCACTGCAGCATTAATCACAATAGCCAAGGTGTGGAAACAACCTGAGTGTCCATCATGGATGAATGGATCAAGAAAATATGACATGTAAATATTTATACACGCACACAATAGAATATTATTCAGCCTTTAAAAAGAAAGAAATCATGTTATTTGCAGCAACATGGATAAACCTGGAGGGCATTAGGCTACGTGAAATAAGCCAGACAGAGAAAGACAAATACCACATGGTATCACTTACAGATGGAATGTAAAAAAGAAAAGTTCAATTCATAGAAACAGAGACTAGGAAAGTGGTTGCCAGGGTCTGGTGGGGGCGTGGCTGGGGAAAATAGGGAGAGGCTGGTAAAAGGGCACAAACTTTCGGCTACAAGATGAGTACGGTCAGAGGATCTAATGTACAGCACGCTGACTATGGTTGATAATACCGTGTTGTATAACTGAAATTTGCTGAGAGAGTAGAACTTAAATGTTCTCACCAAAAAAAAAAAAAAGGTAAACTGTGGGGATAAAAAAACGACGCAAGAGAGGTCATGCTCATATCTAGTGAACAGACGGTCCCCCAAAATGCCGTGGGTTGGGAGGAATAAGCTCACTCTCTCCCCGCCAAGGGCCTGCATTTTCAGTTGCTACCACGCTCATGGGGTAGCGTGAGTTGCCACGATGCCTCCCGCTGCTTACCTGCGCACCCCTGGAGAGCAGGAGGTTATGTCTCCCTTCCCCCATCTCCCATATCTGAGCTCTGGACTGGTATACAATCGGTGCTCAGTAAGGAGAGTTGCACATTTGTGCATGGTGTTACCATTTACAAAACATATTCACCCCGTGCTACCAGCTCAAGTGGACCGGGAGGCTTGCCTCAGGTCACACAGCCGGTGGAGATCTAGGGATGCTCCCTTCACACCTTGGATAGTCCTCTAAAATGATGACTGAAGTGTTTTGTTTTCTTTTGAATCCTTACTGTATCTCAGATCATGTGCCGTGTGCTTTGCCTCCGTCACCTCATTCGACCCTCATAATAGCTTGGTAAGGTAAGTGCTGCTATTGTCCCCGTTTTACAGGTGTAGAAACTGAGATTCCTAATGCAGGACTTGCCCAGGGTCACACATCCGTCAGACCAGAGCCGTGCTTTGGAAACAGATCCATTCTTCATAGCCTTCCAGCTCCTTCAGAGCTCATACCCTCAACCACCACACTCTGCTGACCAAAATTTCCTTCCCCAGCTCCAAAGTTGTAAACACTATGCAAACCCCTTCCTACAAGGTGTCAGTGTTGCCTGTCCTTCCACCTCATCCCCCACCCTCAGGACGAGGCAAGACAGAAGGAACAGTCAGGGGTGAACCCAGAGGAGCTGAAATAACATGACCAGGGTCAACACAACAGTTAAACCACAAATCCGGCATTGGAACTGAGGTTTGCCAGGTTCCAGAGACTGTACTGCTAACCATCATATAATATCATCTCTAATCACATTTAGTTAATTTAGTATTTAATTTTATACACATATCTTATAGTGGAATACTTATAGTTCATTAGTTTCTCTGGTTATGGTTTCTACACATTATAATTTGTTCTGAGCGCCTCTGGAGCGAGACTGGGTGTCACTCACCTTTTCTCTTCTTCTTTTTCTTTCTTTCTTTTTTTTTTATTTCCCTTTGGCTGTGCCTCTCAACATGCAGGATCTTAGTTCCCCAACCAGGGATCGAACCCGTGTCCCCTGCAGTGGAAGCGCGAAGTCTTAACCACTGGACCGCCAGGGAAGTCCCCGTTCACCTTTTCAATTGTTGCACCACCGAGCACAGTGCCTGTCATAGCACTGGGACTTAGAGCAATGAATAAACTAAGTAGAAGAGCTGAACTTCCAACCGCATTTGCTGATTTCCTTTGTTGATTTCCAGGGCTCCTTCCTTTACATCAAAACCTCAAAGACCTGGAGTTGCCGGAACACCGGGTGGTACAATGCCACAACCCAGGATAGGCGTGAGCTGCCAAGGGCTGGACTGTGTACGGCAAGCTGGCTAAGCTTGTGGGCTCTGGACCCAGCTTGCCTGCGTTCAAGTTCCGACTCTACACATAGTAGTTCTGGGAGCTCAGGCACTTTACTTAATCTCTCCCATAGGCAGGAGGGGTTGTCACAGGCAAGGCTTTGGGGATAGGAGTCACCTCCATCTGGGTGAAGGCATCTTGGGCTCCACCAATGGGCAAGGCAGATGGGGCATAGGCAGTCAGTGCCTCAGTGCTTCTCCATCAGACTCGCCTTTCGGCCAGCTTTGTAGTCCTGCCTGGCTGAACACATAAAGCCTTGTTAATAATGTATAGGCCCCCGTCTGCCTTACTTAACACTGAGCTCCAGCAGATGTACAGCCCTTTATAAATGATCCAGTCCAGCTGATTAGGCCCCATGGGGCACATTCCTGCAGCCAGCCTCTTGTTCCCCATAATGGAATCATAATGTTAACGTGATTTCAATTAGGGCTACATTACAGAACACAGGTGCTGGAGTGCGCCCGTGGGCCGGGAGACCTCCCCGGGAACTCATTTTCCTGGGAACGGTACGTGTGTTTCCAAGGTCTCCACCAACCTCAGGAAAAAGCAAGTCATCCCGGCTGCAGGAAAGATGTGAGAGCAGAGATAAGAGGTATCTTGAGCCCAGGTTCCCTGCTCTCCAGGACCCCCGAACCTTTGTTTCTAATTCAAACTTGACTAGTATGTAGGCCCTTTGATGGGAGAAAACATGTCTTGGGGACCCTAAGGTCCACAGGCCCCGATTTGAGAAATACTGACCCAAGAACCAGTCTCAGTCTAGGAAAATGTCTTTTGTTGTCAATTATCACTGTAAAAGGGAGGTATTGCCTTGACAAAAGGCAATAGCATTTTTTTTCCTTAAAAATAATTCCCATGTAAGGAGAGTTTACCACGTGCCAGACATAATTCTTAATATTTTATGTGTAGGAAATCATTTCTTAGATTTTATCATCAAAACGAAAGCATGCAAACATTTTCATCTCTTGAAAATTATCATAGGATGCATTTCTACTGTACCGAGTGTCTGTAACTATATACAAAGTATAATATAATATATTGTATATGTATAATGTTGTCAAGGACATCTTCGATCTGTAAAACAAATATATGTATGTAAATATATATATATTATCTATGTAAACATATAATGATTATCTATATTATCTTCTAGACTTTATGGAGACCCTGTGTTTTCACACATCAGTCTCCTTCACTCCATGGTGAGCACTGGAAGTTAGAGATTTGGTATTTTCTTCATACTTGCATCCTCAGGGAGTACTTAGGTGATTATTTATCTCAGTTTCCTCAACGTAGCATGGGACCTACTGGATAGACATAAATTAAATGAGATAATTCAAGCAAAGCAATTAACATAACACCTGACACATGGTCAGCTTTCAATAAATAGTGACCATTATTGTTCATAGCAATATTGTTGTTGTTATTGTTATTAAGCCTATGGTTTTTTGAACAAGGGATTTACAGAGTGAGGGAAGGTTGGCTGAATGAATAGATGATGGTCGATGGATAATAAGTGAAAGGATGAGAAGATGAAGGATGATGATGATGTATAGAGAATGGACAGATGATAGCCTTAGATGGATGGATGGATGGATGGATGGATGGATGGGTGGATGGATGGATGGATGGTTGGAAGTTCTATCCTTTTCTTTCATAAGTAAGGATAGAAGAAGGGAAGCAAGAGAATGGCAGGCAGATCAAAAGGTCTTGGTGACTGGAGATGAGACTCAAAGTCCACTTACCACCCAACTTTTTACCACAGCCCAATTCTCAACTACGCCCTGTAATGTAGCCTCTCACTGGCTGCCTGTAGGCCGACTTGAGGCTGTGTCCCTGGAATAAGTAGAGACTTCCTTTAGAGCATACAGGACCAGATGCTGGGCCAGAAAACTGCCCTTGGCCAGAACGGCGCCCTCAGAGCCTCGGGAGCCCCCCAGTTCACCAACCATGAAGTTGCTCCTTGGGGAAGAGAAGCTCTGAGCTCCTCTTCCACTGACAAGGAAGAGTAAATATCACTGTAGCCTGAGGTCCTCAGAAACAAGCACCCCAGTGCTGCCCCACTGGCCCTCACCTCAGACACACCCTAGAGAAGTCTCAGGGAATATTCCCCACTCAGTAGCCCAAGCTGGATTACAGGAGGAGTGAGAAACAAGGTGAGCCCCCAGGAGGTGGCTTGGAGGGGGGCCCAGAGTCCTGGATCATCAACACCAGCAGGGACTTAGGGATCCTCCAGGCCACCCCACCCACTGGACACATGGAGACAAAGAGATGAGAGAGGGCGGCGTTTCCCACGGTATCCCCCAGGTCAATCAACGGCAGAGTCTGGTGTTTATCCCCCTCCTCAATGCCGAGGGGTCCTGTTATCTATTCCTTGGCTGAGTACGTGGCAACAGATGGCTGGGCACAGTTTCCTGAGAGCTTGTTTATATTTGGAAACTGGTGTTCCTTTCACTACGATTCCCATAATGTTCCAGGTGAATCATTATCCAGGATTCCTAGAGGCCAACCGCCCCCCTCTCCCAGGTCTGTGGCTGATGGAAGGAGGTGGGATGAGTCCTTTGTCCTGTGAGAGCCCTTTTGGTTGTTATTCTAGGGACTCTGGCCCGAGAAGGGAGTGAGGATGGCATAGCAGTTCCTCAGGAGCTGCATGCGAGGCAGTGCCGAGTGGAAATGAGCTCACACCCGAGAAGCCCTGTCCCTTAGTGGTAGAGCCAGGGTGCCTGAGGTTGGAATCCCAGCCCCTCCCCTTACCAGCGGTGTGGCCTGCAGCAAGGCACCTCCATCTTGCCCACATCACATGGCTGGATACAGACGGATGGAGCAAGGCCTGCAAGAAAAGAGGAAAATTGGGCATGTATTTCAGGTCCTAGAAGCTAAGGGAGGAGAGTTTTCAAAGAATGCAGGAATTTAAAATGGCAGATTGAAGGCTGATTTACTCTGCTTCATGTACCCAAAGCCTACTAAAAACAAAATGAATTTGGAGGAGGGAGAAAAAAAAAAGAGCAAGACCTCCATCTTTTTTTTTTTTTTTGCTATTAAAAAAATTGAGATGTAATTGACATATAACATTATGTTAATTTCAGGTATACAACATGATTCAATATTTGTATACACTGTGAAATGAACTTTGAAGATTTACTCTTAGCCACTTTCAAATATGCAATATAATATTATTGACTATAGTCATCATGCTTTACTTTATATCCCCATGACTTATTTATTTTATTTCTTTATTTATTTTTCTTTTTTGGGGGGGCCGAAACTTATTTATTTTATAACTGGAAGTTTGAACTTCTTGACCCCTTTCATTCATTTCACCCACACCCAAGCCCCCTCCTCTCTGGAAACTACCACTCTGTATCTGTGAGTTTTGTTTGGTTGGGGTTTTTTGTTTTTTAGATTCCACATATAAGTGAAGTCATGTAGTAATTTGTCTTTCTCTCTGACTTATTTCACTTAGCATAATGCCCTCAAGCTCCATCCATGTTGTCGCAAATAGCAAGATTTCATTTTTTTAATGGCTGAGTAGTATTCCATTGTGTGTGTGTGCATGTGTGTGTGTATATATATATCACATCTTCTTTATCCATTCATCTACTGATTGACACTTAGGTTGCTTCCACATCTTGGCTGTTGTAAATAGTGCTACAATGAACATAGACGTGACTGTATCTTTTCAAACTAGTGTTTTCCTTTTCTTCAGATAAATATCCAGAAGTGTAATAGCTGGATCATACAGTAGTTCTATTTTTAATTTCTTGAGGAATCTCCATACTGTTTTCCATAGTGGCTACACCAATTTACATTCCCACCAACAGTGCACAAGGATTCCCTTTTCTCCACATCTTTGCCAACACTTGTTATTTTTTTGTCTTTTTGATAATAGCCATTCTAACAGGTGTGAGGTGATCAATCTTCGGGGTTTTGATTTGCATTTCCCCAATGATTGGTGATGTTGAGCATCTTTTCATGTGCCTGTTGGCCATCTGTATGTCTTCTTTGAAAAATGTCTATTCAGATCATCTGCCCATTTTTTAATCGGATTGTTTGGGGTTTGTTTGTTTGTTTTTTTGCTATTGAGTTGTATTTGTTCTTTATAGATTTTGGACATTAACCCCTTATTTGATATATAATTAGCAAATAATGCCTCCCGTTCAGTAGGCTCCCTTTTCATTTTGTTGATGGTTACCTTTGCTGTGCACCTCCTTCTTTTATTAAACCAGAAAGTATACCTGCCGAATGCTCTAAAATATGATCTCAAACAAGAGAGGAAACAGAGGTCCAAGGAGGAAGTGATTGTCTCTCCAGATGGCACAGTTGAGAGGTCTGCTCAGTGGATGACAGGGTCTGGGCTGAGTACAAACCATGGAGGCATCAGAGGCTTCAGATCCAGCTCAATATCACAGGACTGTGTGGGGGGTGGGGAGGGAGCTTGCTGACTCAGCATCTCTCCCTGCCCAGCACAAAACACCTCCCAGCATGCGGAGACTGCTGGGGTGAGATGGAGAAGGAGGAAGAAGCTGCAGATTGCAACTCTGGAGCTTGGCAGCCCAGAGGCTTTTCCTAAGAACCTGGGAACCCTGAGGGCTGAGACTGGGGGGCAATGTGCTCCTGGAAAAGGAAATGAAAGATTTAGTAAGAGTGTGTTGGAGAACACAAACCCTCATCACTCCCGGACTACCTACCCTGTTTCTTTCAACATCATCCTTCAACAAACTGCCAGTCTGTTCCAAGGTGAATAATAATCACAAAGGAACATCACGGGACTGGGGGAAAAAAAAAAGGAAATGGAGATAAGCAAAAGGCAAAGGAGCCTACAGCACAAGAGGAGTTATTTAACAAACAAAAACAGAGGGAGAATTCAGGCACAGCTCTCCATGGACTCAGATTTGAGGCAGTCCGACCTCTCTGAATGAGCTAAGATGTCAAGGTTTTTAAAGAGATTGTAAAGCAGCAGACAGAAAGAGAGTGAGTTGGCGGCCCTCAGGAAAAAAGTGGAAGCAACGAGGACAGACATTTAGAAATTAAAAAGACATATTGAAAAGAAGAAAAACAATTCAGAATAAACAGAAACCTAGAGCCGAGAAAGGGCACACAGCAAAATACACAAAAATAAATAGAAAAGAGCAAACAAACACATAGAGTATATTAGTTTGCTAGGGCTGCTGTATCAAACTACCACCAATGGGGTGTCTTAACAAAAATGTATTCTCCCACAGTTCTGGAGACTAGAAGTCCGAAATCCAGGTGTGAGAAGAATTGGCTCCTTTTGTGGGCTCTGAGGGAGAATCTGTGCCACAGCTGTCCCCTAGCTCCTGGGGACAGCTGGCCAACCTTGGCGTCTTTGGTTTGTGGCTCTATCATGCTCCAATCTCAGCCTCCATCATCACATGTTGGTCTTCTCTCTGTGTCTCTCCTCTTCTTATAAGGACACCAGTCCTATTGCATGAAGGGTCTGCTCTAATCCAGCATGTCCTCATCTTAATTCATTACATCTGCAACAACCTTATTTCTCAACAAGCTCACATTCTGAGGTATTGGGGGCAAGGACTTCAACATATCTTTTTGAGGGGATACAACTCCACCCATAACAAATAGTTGTAGGAAAGACTAAAAGATGTGGAGGACAGACCCAAGAGAGAAAACATTTGCACAGTTAGTGTTCCTAAAAAGAAAACTAGAACAAATGGAACGATGATGAGAAATATTCTGACAACAGGGCACAACTTTCCTGAAATAAAGATTTGGGTGTGGAGATACAAAATTGATTCAAGACCATCAGCATCAAGCATGATATTCTAATAAAACTACTGAACGTCACGGCTAAAGAATCATATGGGCATCAAGGTACAAATCTCAAGTCATAGGAATGGGGGAAATCCAGTTGGCTGCAGACGTCTCTCTGTACATGTTCTGTGCCAGGGTCAGGGGCCACCATCTACAAAGTCCTGAAGAACAGAAATTGTGACCCAAGGGATTTATACCCAGATAAATTGCCTTCAAAGAAAGGCCACAGACAGACATTCCCAAACATCCAAGAACCTAGAGAATGATTCCCTCTTAGTCCTTCTTGAAACATGCAAACTACCAGGCAATGAAATCTAGTCAACAAGGAGATTTATCAAAATAAATGTCTCAGAATGGAGAAGCCAGGGTAAGCACATTGGTGATCAACACTGAATCCATTTAAGTTTAAAAATAAAAAATCAACTATAGTTCAATATAAAAAAGAGAAAAATCTTTGTGAATTTGGAGTATAGGACACAGTGTAAATGTTGTAAACATCAACAATAAAATGATAATATTAATAGGACTAACAAGAATTGGGAGTTGGAGTAGAGAGATGGTGGGAAGAATTGTGAATGCATTAATTTCCTCATTTTTTTCACAGCAGGAATCAATAGATATTTGGGATAAAGTTGGAAAATGTCATTTTTAAAATAACATGATTTTCTAATCTCATAATTAATATTTTACATATTATTTTTATTCATTTTCAAATGCCTTATAGGAACTAATGTCACCAGTGGTAAAAGAGCATTTACCTGAAATTTAGCAATTTATTCCATTTCAATTTGCTGATCTATTTTAGGCTTTTTATTTGGAAATAATTTTAGATTGAAAAGTTGCTAAGTGTCCCCCATATACCCTTTCCCCAGCTTCTCCTAATGTTAACATCTTGCATAACCACTCCACATTTGTCCACACTAAGACACTGATGTTGAAACAATATTATTAACTAAAGTACAGACTTATTCAGATTTCACCAATTTTCCCACGAACTGCCTTTTTCTGTTCCAGGATCCAGTCCAGGGTAGCACCCTACATTTAGTTGTCCCGTGTCTCTTTAGTATCCTCCCATCTGTGACAGTTTCTCAGTCTTTCTTTGTCTTTCACAAAAGACACTTTTGAAGAGTCCTGGTCAGGCATTTCATGCAACGTCCCTCAGTTTGGATTTGTCTGATGTTTCCTCTGGACTAGATTGAGACTACAGATTTCGGGGAGGAATACCAAAAGAGTAAAAATGCCCTTCTCATATCATATCAGGAAGTAATGAAATTAACATGACTTATTACTGCTGACATTAACCTTGATCACTTGGTTTCACTTGGTTGAGGTGGGGTCTGCCAGGTTCCTCTGTGAAAAGAACCTGTTTTTCCCCTTCCATACTCCATTGGACAGAAGTGAGTCACTAAGGCCAGCCCTTATTCAAGGGGAGAGGAATTAATCTCCACTTCCTAGAAGGAGAAGTATGAAAGAATTTGTGAACATATATTAAAACCACCACAGCAATAAATAAATATTTTTGGAGAGATACTTTGGGGACATTCATCGGTGGATCTTGCCTGTAGCCTTGGCCATTGAGAGCTTTATCAGGTTGGCTCCAGTGGTTTTTTTTTTTTTTTTTTCCCACTGAATAGACTTTATATTTTAGAGCAGTTTTAGATTTACCTAAAAATTGAGTGGAAAATACAGAAAGTTCCCCTCCTTCACCCCTCCACACACACAGTTTCCTCTATTGCTAATATCTTGCATCCGTGTGGTTAATTTGTTACAATTGATGAGCCAATATTGACACATTATTATTAACTGAAGTCCATAGCTCACATTAGGGCTCACTCTTTGTGCTGTACATTTTACGGGCTTTGACAAATGTATAATGGCATGTATCCACCAGTGTAGTATCATTCAGAGTAGTTTCACTGCCCTAAAAATCCCCTCTGTCATGTCTATTCATCCCCCACCCTTGAACCCTAGGCAACCACTGATCTTTTTATTGTCTCCATAGGTCTGCCTCTTCCAGAATGTCACATAGTTGGAATCATATAGTAAGTAGCCTTTTCGGCTTGGCCTCTCTCTCTTAGCAATATGCATTTAAGGTTCCTGCATGTCTCTGTGGATTGATAGCTAATCTCTTTTCATCGTTGAGTAATATTCCACTGTATAGATACACGACATTTTGTTTACCCATCCACCTATCAGTTCACCTATTGGAACATCTTGGTTGCTTCCAGGTTTTGGCAATTGTCAGTAAAGCTGCTATGAACATTCATATGCAAGTTTTGTGTGGACACAGTTTTCAAATAAATTGGGTAAACGCTTAGGAGCACAGTTGCTAGATTGTGGTAAAACTATGTTTAGCTTTGTAAGAAACTGCCAAATTGTCTTCCAAAATGGTCGTAACATTTTGCATCTTTACCGGCAGTGTCTGACTGTTCCTGCCTCTCCACATCCTCACCTGCACTTGGTGTTGTTTGTGTTCTAGATTTTAGCTTTTCTCATAGGTGTGTGGTGGTAATTCAGTGTTGTTTTAATTTGCAGTTCCCTGATGACTTAGGATGTTGTATAGCCTCCTGTGTCATTCGACATGCCTCCACTTTTTTTTTTTTTTTTAAGTAAGCACTTTCTTACTTCTTTTCTGGCAGTCAAGATGCTCCAGGCTCATCTTATATTTTTCCTGTCCTAGCCCTAGAATCAGCCATTTCTCCCTGCAGCTCTGATTCCTTTTACTGGAGAATGTTATTTAGAAATAAGGATCCAAGTGCTGGGTATGTTTGTTGCCAAGAGGGTGTGGCTGCTTCTGGGTCCTCTCTACAGACAGAGTTAGGAAATATATGTATATGTGCTAAGTCGTGTACACACACATATCCATATTCATTTCTGTATCTCTAGATCTATATACGTATTAAATAAGTTCTTACCGCTCTCTCCAACTGCACCCTGGACTCTAGCCTTCCCTCCAGCGAAAATGTAACTTCTTTTTCTGGTGGTGAGAAATTTGGCTCTTTTATCCATAGTTTATTTACTTATTTGTTCAGCCCTGGTTTACACATAAAGTAGTTTCAGAATTGCTAACCTGTACCTCTGTGAGAAGCACATTTTCCAATGAGAAGACCGTGTTTTGTACAGTGCTCTCTGTCTGTAGCCTTACCGTTTCCAGTTAAAACACCATTTCCCACAGTTACTTAGGTCAGCTCCTTCCCCCCTTCCCGTCACCACCCCGCCCCGCACCGCCCCTTCAGTGTGGTTAAGTCATACATTTGCGATACAGTTATTAGATCCATTTGTCAAAGTCTCCATGACATTCTAGGATCCCCCAACCTCCTGGTTGGTTTTTAAAAATAGCCTTCATTGTTAGAGCAGTCTTAGGTTCACAGAAAAAATTGAGCAGAAGATACAGAGATTTCCCATACAGCCCCACCCCACACATGCACAGCCTCCACGTTATCAACGTCCCTCACTAGTGTGGTACATTTTTTATGATTGATGAACCTACACTGACAAGTCATAATCACCCCAAGTCCATAGTTTAGCTTAGGGCTCACTTTTGGGTTTGGACTCATGTACAATGACATGTATCCATCACTATAGTATCATACAGAGTATTTTCACTGCCCTAAAAACCCTCTGTGTTTAGCCTTTTCATCCCTTCTCCCCCTCCTCCAGCCCCTAGTGGCCACTGATCTTTTTCCTGTCCCCGAGCTTTGCCTTTTCCATTATGTCATATAGTTGGAATCACACAGTATGTAGACTTTTCGTAACTTGATAGCTCATTTCTTCTTAGTGCTGAATAATAGTCCATTGTCTGGATGGACCACAGTTATCCATTCACCTACGGAAGGACATCTTGGTTGCTTCCAAGTTTTGGCAATTAGGAATAAAGCTGCTATGAACATCTGTGCAGAGTTTTGTGTGGACATAAGTTTGCATCTTCTTTGGATAAATGCTAAATAGTGTGATGGCTGGATCCTATGGTAGTGTATGTTTAGTTTTGTGAGGAAAGTACCAAGCTGCCTTCCAAAGTGGCTGTACCATTTTGTATTCCCATCGTAGTGAATGAGAGAGTTCCTGTTGCTCCACACCCTTGTCAGCATTTGATGTTGTCTGTGTTCTGGCCATGCTAACTGCTGTGTAGTGGTATCTCATTGTTGTTCAAGTTTGGATTACCCTTGATGACATATGATGTGGAGCATCTTTTCATGTGCTTATTTGCCATCTGAATGCCCTCTTTGGTGAGGTGTCCGGAGCCTGTGCTCCGCAACGAGAGAGGCCACAGCAGTGAGAGGCCCGCGTACCGCAAAAAAAAAAAAAAAAAAAAAAAAAAGCACCGAGCTGATCTCCCTGTGCTATGCTGCTGCTTCTTAGTGGGAGATTTTAACACACCTTCTTCAGTAACTTTAGAGCAAGGTGGTAAAAAAAAAAATCAATAAGTATGTAGATGATATGAATAACCTAATTAACAAGCAATGCCTGATGTATACAGAGAAATACATCAAATAATGACAGAATTATTTTCAAAAGCACATGGAATTTGCCAAAAGATTCTACCGGGCCATGAAAGAAGTTTCAAAAAATTTCCACAGATTGAAATAATACAGAGTACAGGCTGGTCTTTGACCATTGTGAAATCAATTATGATGATAACCGCAACATTTTCAAATGTTCAGAAGTTATGTAGTATTTTCTTAACCCTTTATTTAGAAATAATGTCAAATTTACAAAAAAGTTGTAAAAATAAAAATAGTACAATGAACATGTATATTCCCTTCACTCAAATCCACTTATTGTAAGCTTTTAACCCCATTGCTTTATCACCCCTCCCTCCCAGGACCCCCATGTCCTGACCCCAGCACACACACAAATTTTTCCAAGCTCTCAGCTGAGAACAGTACCAACTTACTGTGGTGCTCTAAGGACAATGGTGCTTCAACGACAAAGGAGGACCCTGCCTGAAAAAGTTTCAGAGTTACACCCCCTACCGGACTCTTAATCGCCCTCTCCACCCTGTTGCGATGGTTACGAAATTCCTGAGCCCACCTGGGCAAAGCCCACCTGGGCAACAGGACCTGTCCCAAATAAGGAAAGGCACATACCCTGTCCCACTCCCACCCTATAGAAGGAAGGTATATGCGCCTCGACCAATCAGTAAATGAAATTTTCACCTCGGACCATTCCTTTGTTTTCTGGCTATAAAAGCTGATCAGTAGCACATGTTCGGGCTCGACTCTCCTAGACGACTAGGAAGTTGGCCTGCTGTTCTGGCAGCGACCCTTCCCTCTAATAAATTCTATCTTCTTTACATTCTGCCTTATGTCTGGAAATTCTTTTCCAACCCTCATTTCGACCACCACTCTTACCAGCCACATGAATGAGTTCCTTGGAAGTGGATTCTCCAAACTCCCATGAGCTGCCCCATCTGATACTGAATGGAGCAGAGCCAAGCCTTGCCCCAAATCATAGATTTGTGAGTTAAACAAATGTTGTTTTAAGCCAGTGAGTTTTGGGGTGTTTAGTATGCAGCAGTAGGAACTGGACTAGATATTTCAGGGCTTGGGAGGTGAGTGGTCCAGAGATACACTAGGGCATTGTGGGTATTAGGAGGCTCCTGTATTTTCAGTGGGAACAACCTGCCGTAGGGGGTGATTTCCTCCTTCTGTCCTGGTGCGGGTAAAGAGAAAGCTGAGAATCAACACATCTAGGGTCGCAATTTTGCAGGTGGGTGCAAAAGACAGATAGAAAACTGTGATTCAGGAACTGGCCAGAGGGTCACTGAAATGGTGGACCACCATGCATTCTAAGCTGGATGCAGAAGAAAGCGGAGGTGCAAGGTGGTTGCCAGAAAGGAAGTAAATAAAAGGGTATAGGGCTTCCCTGGTGGCGCAGTGGTTGAGAGTCCGCCTGCCGATGCAGGGGACACGGGTTCGTGCCCCGGTCCGGGAGGATCCCACATGCCGCGGAGCGGCTGCGCCCGTGAGCCATGGCCGCTGAGTCTGTGCGTCCGGAGCCTGTGCTCCACAATGGGAGAGGCCACAACGGTGTGAGGCCCGCGTACCGCAAAAGAAAAAAAAAACAACAAAAAAACGGGTATAATGGTTCATTTAGTGTGTCAACTTGCCTGGATCATGGGGTGCCCAGATATTTGACTAAACATTATTTGTGCGTGTGTCTGTGAGGGCGTTTCTGGATGGAATTAGCATTTGAATCAGGGAATTCAGTAAAGCAGTTTGCCCTCCCCAGCGTGGTGGGCAGCATCCAATCCGTTGAGAGCCTGAATAGAACAAAAAGGCAAAGGAAGTGAGGCAGGACATAGATGGGCCCCAGGCTGAACAGCTGGAGTTGTCCCCTGTGGACAGATACTCTAAGATGAAGAGGAGGAGGAGCTAAGCCCTGCCCAGATAAGAGACCACATATTTCTCAGTCTTGAGGTCAGGAAGACCTTCCCGAATGCACAGGTGCAGAAAGGCTCCTCGGAGGTCAAAGGGAGGCGGCGTCACCCCATAGTAGGTGATGTCAACCTACCCATAGGCCTATTCGCTAGAATCCATCTTGGCTAAGAGATGCGTGCGCACACATGGGAGGACCCTGAGATAAACCAAATAGGGACACAGAACCAAGCAAAGTAAGATGATTGGCCAAAGGAAACCCGGAAGAAATGCCCCGTATAAGTGATTCAAACCACCACGAAGGTGTGACTCTCTCTCTAAGCCCACCTGTATGTCTATCCACATGTACTCTTTTTCCTCCTAATGAACACTTTACTAGTTTCACTACTTTCCGTCTTTGTGGGAATTCATTTCTGCAGTCGTACAGGCCAGGGCCTTGTCACTGGCCACTGCTCCCAGGTGGTCTAGTGATTAGGATTCGGCACTCTCACTGCTGTGGCCTGACTTCAGTCTCTGGCCGGGGCACTGAAATCCTGCTTCAAGCCGCTGCAGGCTGAGGCCACCCAAGGTCAGAAGGACTAATTCAGCCTTTCCTGTCTGATTGCTCAGCTGGGACCCTGATCTTCTCCTGCCCTCAGCGCTCCTGGTTCTCAGGCCTTCAAACTTGGACTGAATTACCATTGACTTTCTTGGGTTTCCAGCTCGCAGATGACGTATCATGGGACTTCTCGGCCCCCATAATCGCACAAGTCAATTTCTTATAATAAATCTATCACCTATCTATCTATCTATCTGTATATCTATCTCCTATTAGTTCTATCCAGAGAACCCTGACTGATACTAGGAGTCAGGGCATTCAAGACCCCAATGAAGCTGACAGATGGTTGTAACTGGAGTACAGCCATTATCGGGGAAGATGAGACCAGGAAGCCTGGGTCTCTTCTGAGAAACTACAGGAGCAGCCCTGGCCATAGGGCAGGGCAGTTTTAGGTCTGATGAGGACTTTCTCTTACTGGCTACTGCTGATGGTCTCTCAAATGACAGCCTTCCCTTCTTCATCACCAGAAACAGACACCCTTCTCTGCGCTCCCGCCCCCGCTGGGTTCTGTCTCCTCTTTGTCAAGAGCCCTGCTCACACTGAATTCTCTTGGTTTCTTCCCCCTCTGCCTCCCTGAGGGCTGGCTCTGCGCTTTGTTCACCCCTGCATCCCCAGCACCTGGTCTGGCACATTCTGAGGCCCAGAAAATGTTTGCTAAATGAACCAATGCTTGAAGGCAGGACTGATGGATGGAGAGTCCAAAGGGACTGTGGCGATGGACAAAGTCCCACCCCCTCTCAGGCTCATTCTTTCTGCCCCACTTTCCAGAAGGCAAATGGGAAGCCAGAGAGGTCAGAGACCTGCCCAGGTCACACAGCAGAGCAGGCCCGGTGACTGAAACTGCAGCAGAAATAAGATCAAGGGCGAGGTGGTGGTGGTGGGAAACAGCTGGAAGGAAGCCCCTAAATCCCTGTTCTGCAATGTTTCAGCACCTCGCTGGACCGGGACAGACACCCCCCTCTTCTCACATCTTCCTCCCTTCACTGGCTGGCTGCAGGGAGCCGCCCAGCCCAGGGGCCAGGGGTGGCTGGCCCTGAGCATTTGGCAGCCTGTTGACTTAATCCTTGCCTGCGGCGGGGAGGGGGGGAGCGGGGGCGGGGAAGGGCCCAGCTGTTATCTCGGCGCCCACCGCCCCCCTCCGCTCCCCAGCAAGTAAAAGGAAAAGGACAATTAAAAGGAAACCCAGAGGTGGGAAGGCAGTTTTCTAAGCCAGGCTCGGGGCTTCCCTGGGAGGAGGAGGTGCCCTAAGGAAATCCCGTTAAATGGATGTTTATTTTAATGGGAGCTGAAGGGAGAGGGGCTGAGACTAATCCTGGGGGTGGGAGGAGGAAGGGAGGGGAAAAGATTCAGGGTCTGTGCTCACAGACGGGCCTTTGTGAGCTTCCGGAAGGCTGCCCATTGAGTAAGTGGCCAAGGTACAAGAGGCAGACAGCAAGGCCAGAGGCGCTGGTGCTGAGGCAGCCATCTGGGTTGGGGGGTGGGGATGGGGGATGGAGATGTGGGGACGAGATGGGACTTATTCCTTCCTTCCTTCACCTCCAACATCCCCTGGGTCCTGATGACACCCTGACTCCATGCTAGGGGTTGGGTAAATAATGGCCCATCAGCCCTGCTCCCTGCCCCAAGTGACAGGGGAGACGCAGAGCTAGGTGGTCTGTGGTAATGGTGGGGCAGCCAGAGAAGCACAGGGCATTTGGGAGCATGAGGAGGCCCACGGGGCACAGGAAAGACAGGGTTGTCCCACCTTTCGGGACCCAGGGTCTTGCGGAAGGGGTACTCTGAGGCTTGTCCTCTCCTCCAGGCAATGACCTGGTGGAGAACCACTTTCTCGGTGCCTGGAAACCTAGCTGGATATGGGGAGCCCCTCCCCCAGCTCCTCTGCTCATGGGGTCCCTGTCATCCTTGATGGAGCTGGAGACCTTCCTGATGACTGGTCAGCCCCTAACATTCCTCTGGGCAGGGTTCACTTCCATCCCTCCTACTCACTGCTTCATTCAGTTCACAACTCTTCACTGAGACACGATGGGGTGTTCAGATTCCAAGATGAAATGCTTCATTCATTTGCTCATTCATTCATTCATTCATTCACTCCACAAATCTACATGGGGCATCTCCTCTGTGCCAGGCACCGCCCTGGGTGCTAGAATTTGCAGTGAACAAAAACAATTAAAAATCCTTGTCCTGGGGGCTTCCCTGGTGGCTCAGTGGTTGAGAGTCCGCCTGCCGATGCAGTGCTCCAGGCTCATCTTATATTTTTTCTAGAATTCAGTCCCAGAATCAGCCATTTCTCCAGGGAGTCCTGGTTCTTTATATTAGAGAATGGTATTTAGAAATCAAGATCTGAGTGCTAGGTGTGATTATTGTTACTGGAGTGTCACTGCTTCCAGGTCCTCTCAGCAGACAGAGCTAGGAAATGCATGTATACACACATAACTATATTTATTTCTGCATTTACTTGTATATATATTATAATAAACATGCGTTCATACTGACATCTTGACTGTAATCCACCATTATAGCATTCATTCTAGCCTTCCCCCTTACTTATTTGTAATGTCTTTCTTTAACAGTGAAAAAGCTGGCTCTCATTATCTAGAATATATATATATGTATATATGTATGTATGTATGTATGTATATACAGCCCTAGTACAGAGAATGGATAACCTGGAGGGTGAGAGTATAGTGTCTGTGTACTGTGTTTCCTCTTTAGGTTTACAGTGTTGAGTCAAAAAACTGTTTTCAGAGTTACTAAGGTCAGTTCCTTTTCCCCCACTAAACTTGTTTTTATACTATTTTACACTATTAGAGTCAAGTAAAATTAAATGCAATACCTTTTATTTTAAAATAGGATTTTTGTTATCCCATATTATTATAGTACTTCTCTATATTTTTTTATTATCTCTCTGTCCATCCTTCTCTCCGTAAGTATGCATAAAGCAATGCCTGGAATTGTATTAACCAAGTGTTAATAACAGTTGCTTCTGGGTGACGGGATTTGGGATAATTTTTAACATTATTCAGGTCCATATTTTGTAACTCATTTTTATAATAAGCATACGTATTATTTTTTACAGAAAACAAGGAATTGTTCTCTAAAATCAAGGAAGAAATGGTAAACAGGTGGAACACTGCTGAGGGGTAAAAGCCCTAGTGGATGGAGTAGCTAGGAGACCATTTGGGGGCCTGATGGGAGCCATCACTTTGGAAGAGCAAGGGATGGCAGCCAGATTGGATAGGTAGAGGAATAAATGGAAGGCGTAGACAAGGCAAGCAATGAAGTTGAGTGCTTTCTGGTGTGTAGCATGCCTGGGAACCACCCAGAGCTTGTCCAAACATATTCCTGGGTCCCGCGCCCAGGGCTTTAAGTCAGCAGGTCTTGGGTGGAGCAGAGAACTTGCTTTTCCACCAAACTCCCAGGTGATGCTGACTCTGCTGGTCCTCACACTAAACTGAGCTGCACTGAGTTAGGCAAGTCTTTTGAGAAGATTGATTGGCTGTGAGGGAGGCAGGAGAGGACACTAGAGGGAAGTTGCTTTGTTTGGATTATTTTTGTTGTTGATATCTGTTTGTTTTTTATGTGCTCCTAGTCATATATAAACAAAAAAAAATAGAGAATTACAAAAGAAATAGAGAAATCAATAATCTTAGTGAGAGTTTTTTTTAATACTTCTTGATTGGAGTATAATTGCTTCACAATGCTGTGCTAGCATCTGCTGTACAACAAAGTGAATCAGCCATATGCATACATGTGTCTCCATATCCCCTCCCTCTTGAGCCTCCCGGCCACCCTCCCTATCCCTCCCCTCTAGGTCATCACAAAGCACTGAGCCGGGGCTTCCCTGGTGGCTCAGTGGTTGAGAGTCCGCCTGCCGATGCTGGGGACACGGGTTCGTGCCCCGGTCCGGGAAGATCCCACATGCCGCGGAGCGGCTGGGCCCGTGGG
>NC_041229.1:95622777-95659342 GCF_002837175.3 Physeter macrocephalus | reverse complement strand
AGAGACCTGCCCAGGTCACACAGCAGAGCAGGCCCGGTGACTGAAACTGCAGCAGAAATAAGATCAAGGGCGAGGTGGTGGTGGTGGGAAACAGCTGGAAGGAAGCCCCTAAATCCCTGTTCTGCAATGTTTCAGCACCTCGCTGGACCGGGACAGACACCCCCCTCTTCTCACATCTTCCTCCCTTCACTGGCTGGCTGCAGGGAGCCGCCCAGCCCAGGGGCCAGGGGTGGCTGGCCCTGAGCATTTGGCAGCCTGTTGACTTAATCCTTGCCTGCGGGCGGGGAGGGGGGGAGCGGGGGCGGGGAAGGGCCCAGCTGTTATCTCGGCGCCCACCGCCCCCCTCCGCTCCCCAGCAAGTAAAAGGAAAAGGACAATTAAAAGGAAACCCAGAGGTGGGAAGGCAGTTTTCTAAGCCAGGCTCGGGGCTTCCCTGGGAGGAGGAGGTGCCCTAAGGAAATCCCGTTAAATGGATGTTTATTTTAATGGGAGCTGAAGGGAGAGGGGCTGAGACTAATCCTGGGGGTGGGAGGAGGAAGGGAGGGGAAAAGATTCAGGGTCTGTGCTCACAGACGGGCCTTTGTGAGCTTCCGGAAGGCTGCCCATTGAGTAAGTGGCCAAGGTACAAGAGGCAGACAGCAAGGCCAGAGGCGCTGGTGCTGAGGCAGCCATCTGGGTTGGGGGGTGGGGATGGGGGATGGAGATGTGGGGACGAGATGGGACTTATTCCTTCCTTCCTTCACCTCCAACATCCCCTGGGTCCTGATGACACCCTGACTCCATGCTAGGGGTTGGGTAAATAATGGCCCATCAGCCCTGCTCCCTGCCCCAAGTGACAGGGGAGACGCAGAGCTAGGTGGTCTGTGGTAATGGTGGGGCAGCCAGAGAAGCACAGGGCATTTGGGAGCATGAGGAGGCCCACGGGGCACAGGAAAGACAGGGTTGTCCCACCTTTCGGGACCCAGGGTCTTGCGGAAGGGGTACTCTGAGGCTTGTCCTCTCCTCCAGGCAATGACCTGGTGGAGAACCACTTTCTCGGTGCCTGGAAACCTAGCTGGATATGGGGAGCCCCTCCCCCAGCTCCTCTGCTCATGGGGTCCCTGTCATCCTTGATGGAGCTGGAGACCTTCCTGATGACTGGTCAGCCCCTAACATTCCTCTGGGCAGGGTTCACTTCCATCCCTCCTACTCACTGCTTCATTCAGTTCACAACTCTTCACTGAGACACGATGGGGTGTTCAGATTCCAAGATGAAATGCTTCATTCATTTGCTCATTCATTCATTCATTCATTCACTCCACAAATCTACATGGGGCATCTCCTCTGTGCCAGGCACCGCCCTGGGTGCTAGAATTTGCAGTGAACAAAAACAATTAAAAATCCTTGTCCTGGGGGCTTCCCTGGTGGCTCAGTGGTTGAGAGTCCGCCTGCCGATGCAGGGGATGTGGGTTCGTGCCCCGGTCCGGGAAGATCCCACATGCCGCGGAGCGGCTGGGCCCGTGAGCCATGGTCTCTGAGCCTGCGCGTCCGGAGCCTGTGCTCCGCAGCGGGAGAGGCCACAACAGTGAGAGGCCCGCGTACCACAAAAAAAAAAAAAAAAAAAAAAAAAAAAATCCTTGTCCTCATGGAACATCTTGTGGATAGAGATGAGAAAGAAATGAGTAAACTACATAGAATGTCAGATCCGGACGGTGCCGTGGAGAAAACAAGGCCAGGGTGGAGGTGGCGTAACTGCTGCAGTAGCCACACTGTTCTCCTCGTTCTAACGCTGAGAGGAGCATCTGGGCCCGGCTCGGAGCTGAGATCTCCAGATCATCCATGCCATCCTCACCGCTGGCCTGTGAGTCAGTTCTGGGATTATCCCAACTTTGGGAGTGACCATGTGGAGGCCCCCGGAGAGAGTGCCATATGTGCCAACAGTGACAAGCTAGTCCGAGCGGGGCCATGCCTCAGTCCCCACCCTCGAGGGCTGCTGGGGGCCCCAGCCACGAGCTCCTGCTTTGACTCAGACCCAGGAGGCTTCAGTGATCAGAGGCCTTGTAAAGCATGTGGCTCCCATCTGGGGACACCCCTCACCCCCACTGACCACGTCGTCAGTCCTCTTGGGGCTCCCACCTGCCCCTGGTCAGTAGCCAGGGAAGCAGTGGGGCCAGGAGAGAGGGTGATGGATGGGAGTCAGGAGGCGTGGGTTCCAGCCCTGCCCACCCCCCACCCCACCCCGGCCTCACCTGCCTTGTTAATTCGAGGTCCCTTTCCCGTTCTCTCTGTCTCTCTCCTAGTCTGTGGAAGGAAGGAGATTGGCTGAGATAATCCCTGAGTCCCTGTGGGGTCTACAGCTCAGTTTCCTCATCCGGATGGGATGCTCTCCCCTTGACCACACCCTTGGACAGGATGGGACAGCCTCTCCTGTGAATGCAGATTCAGGGGGAGCTCGTGACTCTGGCAGGTAGGGAGTATGGGAAGCTGGCTTGCTATCCTTTCAAATTACCTCCATTTGTGAAATGGTACGTGTATTACCAATGAAAAAACAAACAAAAACCCCGAACTTTAAATGTAAGCCTTTCTACGTTTCCTCCTCTTCCGGGAACCGCAGTCCGTTTAGCAAAGTAAAGGCTCCTGACTTATCCCTGGGGCTGCCTTGCTGGTGACGACATCTCAGGGCCTGGCGCATCATAGCAAGAGCTCCTACTGTCACCCTCTGCATCCGGTCCTGTGAACCGGGGTGCGCCGGCCTCCCGCATGTGCACACCTGCTGGATTCAGGCCCCTGGTGCACAGAGGCCTCACTTGATTGATCTCAGAAACCCCCTCCCCACCCCCACGGCCTCATACGCACAGACAGACACACAAGCACACAGACAGACGCGCACAGATACACGCACACACACGCAGATACACGCATACACACACACAGATACGCGCAGACACACACAGATACGCGCAGACACAGACACACACGCTCCCAACGCCCTCTGGGGTGCTTTACCCATCCCTTAGTCAGTGATTAAGACATATTTGCTAAATAATAAATGAGCGCAAACTCTCAGGTCCAGGAAACCGGAGAGCCGGGCTGGGCCCAGCCTGTCTGCAGTTTCTCCGGCCTTCCGAGGTGCCTGCAGTCTGTTCAGCAGGAGAAACCGCTGAGCTGGTCTGTCTCACTGGGGCTGGTCTTAATGTTTCTTTTGTAGTTTTTGAGACCAGGAGAGCTGGCACCGGTCGGGGTTACCCAGGGAAGAAGAGAAAATGAAAGGAGAGCTGTGTCCCAGGAGGGGCTTCTGGAAGCAAGGCTCTGGCCCTGCCTGGGAATGCCTCTGACTGCTGCACCCCCACTGCCCCTAATGGACTGCCCGTCCCCACGTCTGGCAGGGCAGGAGAGCACGGAGGGTCCAGAGTAGCCAGTCCACATGTACTGAGGCACACAAGCCTTCAATCATGTCCTCTGTGGTCTGATCCACCCAACCTAACTGGCTGCTCCCCCGCTGGACTTGAACTTGATTCTCTCCAGATGTAGTGCAGTTCACAGGGAGCCACGGTCAGCCCACATGTGTCCTGTCTGGAGTTGCCCTGGGGCACCTCTAGGGAGTCTGGTCTCAGGATCCCTGGAGGACTGACCTGGTTCCAGCTGATCTGGGTGTCTGGTATGTGGCAGCGGTGGAGGGTGAACTGAGCATCAAATGGGGCTGAGCTGGCTTGTGGAAGGCAAGGCCCAGTTCTGGCCCCAAGGAGCATCCCTTGCCTGCACCAGAACCCCAGGGGCACTGCTGCCCCCAGGGGCAGGTGGAAGGTTCAAGAAGGAAGTTGTAGACATCGAGGTTCCAAACCCAGGCCCTGATGCTCCCTGATGGGGAGCAGGAGAGCGGGGAGGGGGTGGAGGGGGTACATCCAAGACAGAATTCGACCCCATTCTGGAAGGCCCTTTAGGAATTATCTTGTCTAGTGGTTCACGATTTGCGATTCTGTGTACACTGTGAAGAATTACAAAAATAAAGGACAGTTGTCTGACAAAATCACCATTACCGGCCCTTATTTTTTAAAAGAAATGGTACTCTTTAATGCCAAAAATGTAAGAGGAAGGTGGGTATGATTTCAAGATAATGGACAGTTTTTTACACAGAAAGCACTGGGCTTTTTGGAAATCTCAATATACAGTGCTTTTTTCTTTTCTTCCTTGGTGATAAAAACCTCCTTATTGACTAGCTGCTGTGAGCAGGACAGGGTTTGGAACAACGTGGAAACTGAGGCCCAGAAAGAAGTGACATGTTTGGATCCCGTGGTGAGTAAGGGGCAGAGTGGACCCCGAGTCCAGGGCTCTTTCCACAGCACTGGTTCCTGGGAGTGACTTGGGCTCCAAGGTCCTGCATGGGCGGGGGTCTGCTCCCTGCTGGAGACCCGGTGGGGCGACTGTTCCCAGAGCCCCGGGGGACAGGCAGCACAGAGCCCACCTCTCCCAGCCTCCCACGGTCCCCCGGGGCCCGCTCCAGAGCCAACTCCAGGCTGTAGCTTCAAGTTTTGCCTCCTGCTCAACTGCCAGCAGTTCCCTCTGGGAACGCTCCGTGCCCTTGGCTGCCAGCTTTCCTGGCATGACGCGTCTCCAGTGCCAGGAGGGAGGGGGCCACATGTTCCCCATATGCCACCAGGGTGGGACTTTTGCACTAAACAGCTGAGCTGCCCTCTCTTCCTCCTTCCCCTAGCAGACTTTCCTGCCTCTCTTCTCTTTGTCTGTCTTCCTCAAAGGACCTCCCACTTCTGACCAAGGAGGAGACAAAATGGGATGTTTCAGCATTTGCAGGGCCTGCAGTCTTTCCAAAGCATGGCCACCCACGTTGGTTTCAACTAAACAAATATACATACCCTGAAATCAAACAGGTGCCTACCCAGTGCCAGGATCTGCAGGGACAGGTAAAGGTGAGCTCCTTAGAGGATGCTATCCCTCCATTTCTCCATCCATTCTCCACCCTGTCATCCATCCATCCATCCATCCATCTCTCCATTTCTCCATTCATCCCTCCCTCCCTTCCTCTGTCCTTCCTCCTTTCATCTCTCTCTCTCTACCTCTCTGTCCCTTCCTCAGCCCCCCTCTACCTTTCCATCTCTTCATCTACCAAGTTCTCTCTTTCTCCATCCTTCTCTTTATCCCTCCCTCATTCCTCCACTCCAACTCTCCCCCTTATCCCTTCTTCCAGCCAATTAGTCATCTTTCCCTCTCTCCCTCCATCCCATCACCCATCCAACCATCCATGCATCCACCTACCCACCCATCCAGTCATCCATCTAGTCAGCCATCCATCCGTCCACCTCTCCATCCCTCCATTCTTCCATCCACTTTCTACCCTTCCATCCCTTCAACCATTCATCTCTCCAGTCCTCCACTCATCCCTTTATCCTTCCCTCCTTCTATTTCTCCCTCCTCCCTCCACCCTTTTATCCTTTATCTAGCCAACAGCCCTCTCTCCACTCCCCTCCTTCCTCTCCACACCCCCCCACCTCTCCTTCCATCTCTCCATCTCTTCATCTCTCTCCACTTACTGAGAGCTCTCCATGGACCAGGCACTACCACTGCATTCCCTCAGGGGGCCGGCGTGCTGCACACCATAATATTTCAAGAAATGTTTGTTCCCTGGTGGTCTAGTGGTGAGGATTCGGCGCTCTCTCAATAAACGTTTGTTGACTGGACCTAATGGCACCCCTGCCTTCCGGAGCTAATGCTACCCTGAGAATCAACTCCACAACTAACTCTGATTCTGCTAAGTCTGATGGGGACTGAGTCTGTGCCTGCAAAGCAGGTGGGCGGAAAAGAAACACTGGAAGGACTCAGCTTTCATGAGTACCTACGGTGAGCCAGGAGCCTTGCACACCCTGTCTCTTTTAGCTCCTAGTGGTCCTATGAGGAAGATGTGTTTTCTCCCCCATGTTATGACTGAGGAACGGGGCCCAGAGGCCCCGGCATGGGAAGGAAACCTGAGTGCATCTCTGCCCTGCCACTAGCTCCGCTTTGGGGATCAAACATGTGGTGCCTTTTCGGGTTTAATTGTAAATCCCTCCTCCAGCAAATCCTACATTCCACCAAACACAGCCCCCACTTCGAGGCTGATTTTTTAACTAAACTTATTTATTTATTTTTGACTGCGTTGGGTCTTCGTTGCTGCGCGCGGGCTTTCTCTAGTTCCCAGGAGCGGGGGCTACTCTTCGTTGCGGTGCACGGGCTTCTCATGGCGGTGGCTTCTCTTGTTGCGGAGCACGGGGTCTAGGCGCGCGGGCTTCAGTAGTTGTGGCTCGCGGGCTCTAGAGCGCAGGCTCAGTAGCTGTGGCGCACGGACTTAGTTGCTCCGCGGCATGTGGGATCTTCCCAGATCAGGACTTGAACCCGTGTCCCCTGCATTGGCAGGTGGATTCTTAACCACTGAGCCACCAGGGAAGTCTGAGGCTGATTTGTTTGCTCCTGTTTCTTCCCGCAGCCTGGAATAGCTGAGTCTTCTTCTCCACCAGAAGAAATCCTACCTACTCCCCAACACTCACCTCCGAGGGTGCTTCCTCAGGAGGTCTTCCAAGGTTGCTCCCACCTCCACCAGTTTCAGCAAGAGTGAATCATTTCTTTAGTTCCCACAAAACTGTATTTACTCCCCCTTTACAAACATCACATGCTCTGCCTTGTCTGAAGATGTGTTGAGGGAGGGCGTGGTATGTCTGTCTTCTTCATCTGAGCTCCTTAAGTGGGGTGAGGGGCCTGCTATCTGAGTCACCTCGGTCGCTCCCCCTGCACCCACCCCCGACATAACCTAAAACCAGAACACACACAGTGGGAAAGCAATGCATGTAGCTGAACCAGATTTACAACCAGGGGTGATATGAAAAATATCTGCCAGCCAGCAGAGCGTGGACACCAACCAGTCAGAAAGGTAAGAACCAACAGGGCATCATCTCTGTCATTTCCAAAGAGCTTCAAGCTTTTGCTCAGCCCCTCCTGACCTGATCTCTGCTTCAGAACGAGAAGAAGCTGAGAGGCAGTCAGCCTCTGGGGAGGCTCGGGGAGGGGGGCCCTGGCTGTGAACTTGGGGAGACCAGGTCCAGTGAGGCTGCACCTGATGCCTCCTTCTCTTGTCTTCTCTGCCCTAGATCAGCCCTGTCCAGGCCATAGGAGCATCTGGGAAGGGAGGAGGAGAATCTGGGAATCAAATAATCAGAGGGAACACGCAACATGCTCTGGGGGCTGAAACTTGACATTCACCATCTCATTTAATCCAAACCACCGTCTCGGTGCGGGGGGGCGGGGGCACCATGCTTATCCCCATTTTGCAGATGAGAAAGTGAGGCTCAAGAAGATGAGATGATTTCCCCCAAGACTTCCCAGCTCATATGGCCAGGGGAGGAATTCAAGCAGTGGGACACCCAGGACTCACGGCCATCAAGATGGCCCACTCCCCCTCCCTGGCTTTGGAGTGGACCAAGAGGGAGCCTGGGCATAGGTGACAGGTGGGGCCCTTTTGGACAAGAGGAATTTTGGAGCTGGGGCACCAGGCCTGTGCCACTCCCCCCAATAGTCTCACTTGCGGGAGCTGGGCCTGCAAGAACCATTTGGGAAAGAGGCTCCTGTGTGCTGGCAGGGCGTCCTGTGCCAGCTCCGCTGTGAGCCCAGCTTTGCCACCAGCGGGGCGAGGCAGTCTGTGACACCAAGGAGGCATCCTTGAACTCTTAGTTTTTATCTATGAAATAGATAATATTTACATCACAGGCTTATTGGCAGGACGTGACACGGCACTTGCCCGGTCTGCAGCAGGCAATCACACTAGTCCCCTCGTTCCTCTGGCTCCTGCCCTGTACACGGGCACCAGGCTGGGCATGGAGGGGGTGGGAGGATGGGTGGGCTTCTGCCACAGCTGAAGTCTCCTCTTTAGCTCACATGGCCCGTCGGGGCAGGAGTCTTGGCCAAGCACACTGCGAGGTCCCTCGGCCAGAAGTTGGGCCAAGTAGGTAGCAGCCTGGACCACACCACAGCCAGCCTAGGGTGCTTGCCCTTGGGAATTGCAATGCGGTGCTCCTCAGCCCGCTCCCACGCACACCCCCGCCCCCCCCAACAGTGACCGGCACACCCCGGAAAGGGCCGAGACAACGACACTGAGGCCACGTCCCCTGTGCGACTCTGTGAGGCTCACTGCATACCTTAGCTCTCATTTCACAAGCTGAGTATTTTCAGGGCCATTTCACAGAGATGACTACTGAGGTCCAGAGAGGCTAACTACTTTGTCCCAAATTGTACACCCGGGCAGAGGCCAAGCTGAGGCCCAGCCCCAGAGGTGCGGCTCCCCTCGCTGTCCCTCTCATGTTGATGCATGAGCGATAGCGCTCAGCGCCTGCAGACACAGCTCCGCAGTCACGGGACAAAGTCTGGGCAGCAGGGCACTGGCCAGGAGGGCAGGGCTGGGTCAGCATGGAAGGAGGAGAAATGGAGGGCTTCCGGAGAGAGGAGGACGACCAACTGCCAGGCCTTAAAGGTCCCCCGGAAAGACGCCAGCTTCACGGGAGCCCCTGCCCTGGGAGCTCCTCATCCAGGGCCCCAAGCAGGAGTCCCTCCCAGGCTTTGGGTCCCAAGTTACCCGATCAGAGTGACACCCGCTTCGGTGCCGCCTTCCGTGGGAGGGCAGGAGGGAGTCAGGAACGCCCAACTTAACCTACTCCGTGTGCCCGGGAGCCTGGGCCTGGGCAGTGTGGGCACCAGAGAGTGTGCCCTCCCCCGCCCCGCTCCCCCCCTCCCCCACCCGCCTGTCTGTGGACTGAATGGGGAGAGAGGAGGCAAGGGGGACAAGGTGAGGGGGCGGGAGGCAGCCCCAGAGAAAAAGAATTAAGAGCCCAGCTTTTAAGTTTCTTCTTTTTGTGGTATGCGGGCCTCCCTCTGCTGTGGCCTCTCCCGTTGCGGAGCACAGGCTCCGGACGCGCAGGCTCAGCGGCCATGGCTCACGGGCCCAGCCGCTCCGCGGCATGTGGGATCCTCCCAGACCGGGGCGCGAACCCGGTTCCCCTGCATCGGCAGGCGGACGCGCAACCACTGCGCCACCGGGGAAGCCCTTAAGTTTCTTCTTGCGGGCCCAGAAACTTGATCTGAGGGTCGGGGTGCCACCCCATGCCCCCACTCTCCGATTTCACAGCCTCCGGGCCGTTTTCTGTCCCTGGGATCTTGTAGCCTCTGTCAGATGAGGAGAGAGCAAGCAAGGCTGGCTGGAAATGAGGCCGTTTTCTTACCTCTGGAGCCTCCTCCTTCTTTGATCCAGGCGGGAGGAGAAAGGCAAAGTCAGCAGAATCCACCCCACTCACCAACCTGGGGTCCATCCACCCCCTCCCCTCCCCACTGTTACCAAGCTGGAAAGCACCTGAAAAATCGTGGCAGGGATGCCATTCGCTGGGAGGCAGTAAAAGCCAGCTCCCAGGCCAGGGCCAAGCATGGGCAATCTCCAAAACTGCTTCTTCCCGGAGGCTGCGCTTGGGTGGGTAGGGGGTAGGGCGGGGGGAGAAGGGAACTGATCATTCAGCAGAACCTCGTGGTGGGAGTCACTACCCCCATTTTACAGATGGAAACACTGAGGCTCCAGGAGATTGCAGCTGAGGAACACGATGCTCAAACTTGTATTCCTTCCAAGTCTGCCAACCCAGCTGGGGGTGGGTGCAAGGTGTTCTGTGTGACTACTTTCTAAGTGACCCTGCTGCTTGTTCTGGGCCACCTAGGAGGACCGCTCTTTGCCCAGGAGGCCTGAGTGGATCTGCTGGACCACCCTTGCGATTTCCTGGAGAGTCCAGGAAAGAGTCCCGTCTCAGGTCTTGTGAGAGCTCTCACCCAAAGTGACTGTTCACCGCAGGGGATTCAATGCCCATGGGCTGAACAGAACTTCACGGGTCAGCCCCTCCCAGGCTTTGTCACATGGGAGAGAACTCAGGGCCCACGGTCACTGACAGTGACCATCCATGAGTGTATCATCAGTCCTGACGATACACTCCATGAAGGACGTGCAAGATGAACAGTGCCAGGAAGTGGATGTCAGATTCAGGAGACCTGGCTGGTAAATGGCTGTCTTTGCAGCCACGCAAGAGATTCATGTTGGGTTTTGGGGAGGTGTGATTGGAGTTCGGGGCTGGGGAAGTTCTCCCTGGAGGCTCCCTACCAGCTCCAGGCCCCATCACAGCCCTTTCAGACCTGTCTCTCTGAGGAACTGGGGAGATAGGAGGCTTGATATCGCCCGTATCCTCGCTGAGAAGGTATCCTTCACACTAACCCAAGTTAGCTGGAACTCCTGATGAATTTACCTACCTGTGTGTTTGCTTTTGGCTGGGTCTCCAGCCCCGTGGAACCTCACGAACAATTAATTCTACCTGTATGTTTGTGAGCCCCCTACCTACAGACCCTAGCTGGGGAAAACACAAAAGCCTTTCTGTCAACAGTCTGTCTCTTTGGGGGCAGAGAGCACCCTCTAGCTACAGAGCCCCATTAGCGGACAGTTGCAGCCAGACCCCAGGTAGGAAGGGGCTTGAGCCCGGAAGCCAGGGAGGGGAGAGGGGGACAGGGGGTGGCAGCCTGATCCACCCCAGCTGTTCAAACATCCAGGCCCCCTTCCCTCTTCCTTCCAGAGTCCTCGGTCAGCACTCAGACCTGGCTCACGGCCACCCTGGTTCCCTGCAGTAAACACCTTGCCGAGATTTCCTCCCACAGATAGGAGGCTTCTCTCTAAACCTCAGAGGCCAGAAGGCCATGAGCTCTGGGGGATCCGCTAGGGCTGGGCGGCCGCCCCGGAGAATAGAACAAAGGACCCTGCTGAGCTCAGCGGTGGGCACAGGACAGAGCGGGGGAGGAGGTGAGTGACCACAGGGCTTGCTCCAGCCCAGTCCACCGTGGAACCTCACGAACAATTAATTCTACCTGTATGTTTGTGAGCCCCCTACCTACAGACCCTAGCTGGGGAAAACACAAAAGCCTTTCTGTCAACAGTCTGTCTCTTTGGGGGCAGAGAGCACCCTCTAGCTACAGAGCCCCATTAGCGGACAGTTGCAGCCAGACCCCAGGTAGGAAGGGGCTTGAGCCCGGAAGCCAGGGAGGGGAGAGGGGGACAGGGGGTGGCAGCCTGATCCACCCCAGCTGTTCAAACATCCAGGCCCCCTTCCCTCTTCCTTCCAGAGTCCTCGGTCAGCACTCAGACCTGGCTCACGGCCACCCTGGTTCCCTGCAGTAAACACCTTGCCGAGATTTCCTCCCACAGATAGGAGGCTTCTCTCTAAACCTCAGAGGCCAGAAGGCCATGAGCTCTGGGGGATCCGCTAGGGCTGGGCGGCCGCCCCGGAGAATAGAACAAAGGACCCTGCTGAGCTCAGCGGTGGGCACAGGACAGAGCGGGGGAGGAGGTGAGTGACCACAGGGCTTGGCTGCACCCAGGTCTCCTTGCCTTGTGCCCCTTCAGCCGTGTGACATCCACGTGCCACACAGGTCCCACCATTAGCAACGTATCCATTCCAGTGCATGGAATTCCTCTCCAGCCACCCTTTGCTACAGCCAACACCAACCCCTGTGTGTCTCTCTCCCACCTCTAGCCATTGGCCACACTAACCTCTCCTTCTGTCTCTTCTCTGAGTATCTAAATTCTGTCTACTTTCAAGGCCCCTGATAAAGTGCTTCCAGGTAGAAAGCATCTCTCTCCATCCTCTGACCTCACGGTGACTTGCCTTTTGTGACACTGGTCATTTTCTGCCGTATATGATAGATATTTGGGTAAAGGTCATGTCTGCCTTCCTGCAGCTCTTGAGGCCAATTGTGAGCTGAGTCCTGCCATGTGGTGCCCAAAGGGTGCTTAATCCAGTGCCTTGGACGCAAGCAAGAGGAACTGACATTTACTAATCTAGTAACTTTGCCCTTGCTAGTACTTCTCACTTATCTCAGTAATCCCCACACAAACATGGCGAGGCAGGCTCTACCGTCCACATTTTACAGATGTGGCAACTCTCATAAACACTATTGTTTTTTATTATTTACATTTTCCAGTAGTATTGGGACATACAAGCAGGACGGATTTTTTTCTGGGTTGATTTTGTATCTGGCAGCCTTGCTGAGTTCTCTTGTTAAGCCTAATACTATATCCATGAATTCTTTGGGGTTGTCCATGAAAAAAATCACATCATTTGCAAGTAGTTATTATTATTTTTTCTTGCCAATATTTATATCCTTTAATCTTAAAAAACTTAACTTTATCTTATTATCTGTCTTACCATGCTGCCTGGGACTTCCAATACAATACTGACTAGAAGTAGCATTAGTAGGCAACTTTGTCTTACGTCTGATTTTAAAGGGAATGTTTTCAATCACTCCTTTATGATGTTTGCACTAGGGTTTCTGTAGATGCTACTTATTGGGCTAAAGAAATATTTCTTCTCTTCCTAGGTTTTCTAAGAGTTTTTGTCATGAGGAGATATTGAAATGTATTGAACTTTTTCTGCATCTGTTGAGATTATTATATAGCATCTGTCCTTTGACTTGTCTGATGTGGTAAATTACATTAATCTATTTTCCAAAGTCAAACCAACTTTGCATTCCTAGGGTAAATTGAGCATGTCGGGATGTGTTGTCACTTGTATTCATTAGAATATTCAGTTTGCTAACATTTCGTCCAGAGCTTTATCTCTATGTTCACAAGTAAAGTAGTTTCCTTTTCCATCGTGTTGCGTCTGGCTCTGGTAGCAAGGTTTAACTTGTCTTATAAAAATGAGCTGGGGATTACCTTCATTTTTCTGACCTCTGGAATATTTCGTGTAAGATTAGAATTATCTGAAACTTGACTGTTTAGTAGAACTTGCCTATAAAGCTGCGTGAGCCTGGTGTTTTCCATTTGGAAGGTCTGGAACTTCAGATTCCATTTCTTCTGTGGTTCTAGAACTATTTAGATGGCGGCGGGGTGGGGGGTGGCATATGCACAATTTTAGAGACACTATTTTACCTTGTATTTCTTCTGGTTCCAATTTTTAAAGTTTTATTTTTCTAAGAATTCATTCATGTCACATAATTTTAAAAATGTATTTGAAGAAGTTCATAATATCTTCTGATAATTTTGGCAGTTTAATTGAGCTATAACTGACATGAATTAACTTTACATATACAAAGCATAAAATCTGATGAGTTTTGACAGAGGTATACACTTGTGAAACCATCACTATTTTCAAGATAGTGAACACATCTCTTATCGCCCCAAAATTTCCTCATGCCCCTTGGTAATTCCTTCCTGCCCCTTCCCCGACCTTCCGTCCAGGTAACTACTGATCTGCTTAATGTCACTATACATTTGTTTTCATTTCCTAGAATTTTATAAAATAGAATAATACAATACATACTCTATTTTGTTTGGCTTCTTCATTCTGTAGAATTATTTTGAGGTCTCCCTAAATTGCTAGGTATATCAATAGTTCATTCATTTTTATTACTCAGGAATATTCCACTGTATGGATATACCACAATTTGTTTATCCTTTTCCCTTTCAGTGGACATGTGGGTTGTTTCTAATTTTGTTGACTAGAAATAAAGCTGCCATGAACATTGGTGTACAAATCTCTGAATGAAACACATGATGGAGCTGGAATGGCTGGAATGTATGGTTCGTATATGTTTAACTTTTCAACAAACTGCCAAACTGTTTTCCAAAGTGGTTGTACCATTTTACACTCCCATCAGCAGTGTGTGAGTTCTTTTTTTTTTTTCAGTACGCAGGCCTCTCACTGTTGTGGCCTCTCCCGTTGCGGAGCACAGGCTCCGGACGCGCAGGCTCAGCGGCCATGGCTCACGGGCCCAGCCGCTCCACGGCACGTGGGATCTTCCCGGACCGGGGCACGAACCCATGTCCCCTGCATCGGCAGGCGGACTCTCAACCACTGTGCCACCAGGGAAGCCCTGTGAGTTCTTAATATATCCTCACTGACACTTGGTATGGTCAGTCTTTTTCATTTTAGACATTATAATAGTGTATATTGATATCTCATTGTGGTTTTAATTTGTGTTTCCCTGTTTGGCTAATGATGTGGAGCACATTTTCATGTGCTTACTTGACATCTGTATGGTATATCTTCCATGGCAAAGTATCTGTTCAAATTTTTTGCCCATTTCTGGTTTTTATTTGTTGACTTTTAAAAGTTCATTATGTATCCTGGACTTGTCTTTTCATTCTGTAAACAAAGTCACTTGAAGAGCAAAAGTTCTTATTTTTGAGGAAGTCTAGTTTCTCCATTTTTTCTTTAATGGCTCAAGGTCACAAAGATCTTCTCTTACATCTTCTTTCAGAAGTTTTATAACTTTAGATTTTACATTTAGGCCTATTATTTATCTTGAGTTCATTTTTGTATACTCACTATTTTCAAGATAGTGAACACATCTCTTATCGCCCCCAAATTTCCTCATGCCCCTTGGTAATTCCTTCCTGCCCCCTCCCTGACCTTCCGTCCAGGTAACTACCAATCTGCTTTATGTCACTATACATTTGTTTTCATTTCCTAGAATTTTATAAAATAGAATAATACAATACATACTCTATTTTGTTTTGTGTGAGGTATGGATCAAAGTTAATTTTTAAAATACAGACGTCCAATTGTTCAGCACCATGTCTTGACAAGACTACTGTTATGACTTTGTTAAATTAACACTTGTTAAGTAGAGCACAGGGTGTGGGATGGTGAGTCTCTGTTCAACATGAGATCACAAAAGCCATCAAAATAGAGAAATTTATTACTGTCCAGAGGAAGCACATGGCATACCTCAAGGGGCCACAGGGGGAGGTCAAGTCAGAGTGCAGACAGAGAGAGTGATAGGACTTAGGGCAACAGCCCTTTATTAGGATCCGTGGGTGGAGTGCTTTGGGGTTCCCAAGCCAATCCAATCCTAAAGCCAGATTGGTGAATTCAAACCAAAAGAGTAAGCTTTTGGTAAAAACTATGGGGTCTCATCTAAGGGGTGCAAAAAGGGAAGGCCCTGGGAGGCGGGGTTGACTTGATCAACAAGGGCTTTTTGTCATATCAGAATTTATACTTGCTTCTGACTCTTCAAGCTTCTATCTAGGTCATGCGCTTGCATGGGGAGGCTGGTGTTATTTTAAGGCAGCTGCAGGCCACTTGGTCAAACAAAACAGATGTCGTGGCTGCAATACATGGAATAGCCTAGCTAAACTCTCAAAAACTATCCTTTCTCCACTGAATTGCCTTTGTACCTTTGTCCAAAATCATTTAATCATATACACATGAGTCTAGTTACAGACTATTAGTTCCATCAAACTATTTGTCTATTTTTGATGCTAATACCACACTGTTTTGATTACTGTAGCTTTATACTAAGTCCTGAAGTGAGGTAGTATGTCTTCCAACTCTGTTCTTCTTTTTCAAAATTGTTTTAGCTGATTCTAGGTCCTTCACATGGCCAAATGAATTTTAGAATGAGTTTGTCAGTGTCTGAATCTGTAGATTGATCTGAGGAGAATTGACTTATTAACAACACTGAGCCTTCCAATCCATGAACGCAGTATGTCTCTCCATTTTTTTTTAGCCTTCTTTAACCTCTCTCAGCAACGTTTGGTAGTTTTCAGTGTACAGGTTTTCCACACCTTTTCTCAGATTTATCCCTAAGTTTTTCATATTTTTGATAGATTATAAGTGATATTTTTTGCTTCATTTTCCTGTTGTGACCAGTATATTGAACTACAATTAATTTTTGTATACTGATCTTATATCCCATCACCTTTATCAATTCACTTATTAGTTATTGCAGTATTTTTGCTATTCCAGGGGATTAGTTGCATAGATCATCATGTCACTTGAAAATAAAGGCAGTTTTACTTCTTCCTTTCAAATCAGAATCCCTTTTATTTCTTTTCCTTGCCACATGCACTGGCCATAACCTCTAGTACAATGTTGAATTGTAGTGGTGACAGGGCACAACCTTGCCTTCTTCCTGATCTTGGGGGAAAAACACTCAGTCTTTCATCATTAAGTATGATGTTAGTTGTAGGGTTTTATAGTTACCCTTTTTTATGTTGAGGAAGTTCCCTTCTATTTTATTCTATTGCTGAGAGTTTTTATAAGGAATGGATATTGGATTTGACAAATGCTTTTATTTCTTCCATTCAGATGATCAAATGGCTTTTCTTTTTTTTAGTCCCTTAACAGGGTGATTTATATTGATTGATTTTTGAATGTTAAGCCAACCTTACATTTTTGTAATAAAACCACACTTGGTTGTGATGCATTATCAATTTAATGGCTATCATTAAAAAGTCAGATAATTGGCTTCCCTGGTGGTGCAGTAGTTGAGAATCTGCCTGCCAATGCAGGGGACACGGGTTCGAGCCCTGGTCTGGGAAGATCCCACATGCTGCGGAGCAACTCGACCCGTGAGCCACAACTACTGAGCCTGAGCGTCTGGAGCCTGTGCTCCGCAACAAGAGAGGCCGCGATAGTGAGAGGCCCGTGCACTGCGATGAAGAGTGGCCCCCGCTTGCTGCAACTAGAGAAAGCCCTTGCACAGAAATGAAGACCCAACACAGCCAAAAATAAATAAAAATTTTTTTAAAAGTCAGATAATAATAAGTGTTGGAGAGGATGTGGAGAAATTGGAACCCTGACACTCTGCTAATGTGGTGCAGCCATTTTGGAAAAATCTGTCAGTTCCTCAAAAGGTCAAACATAGAGTTTTACCATATGACCCAGCAATTCCAGTCCTAGAAAACAGATGTCTACACAAAAACTTATACATGAATGTTCATAGCATCTTCATTCATAATAGCCGAAAAGTAGAAACAACCGAAATGTCCTTTGGCCGATGAATGGCTGGGTAAAATGTCTATCAGACAATGGGATATTATTTGGCAATAAAAAGGAAGGAAGTACTGAGACATGCTACAACCTGGGTGAACCTTAGAAAGATTATGCTAAGTGAAAGAAGCCAGTCACAAAGCAGCACATAGTGTGTGATTCCATTTATGTGAAATGCGCAGAACAGGGAAATCTATAGGGACAGAAAGTTGAATGTAGTGGCTACTTAGGGCTGGGGATTTTGAGAGAAATGGGGAGTGACTGCTAATGGGCATGGGGTATCTTTCAGGGGTGATAAAAATGTTTTAAAATTGATCATTGCACAACCCTGTGAATATACTAAAAACCACTGAATTGCAAACTTTAAATCGGTGAATTGTGTAGTATATGAATTATACCTTAATAAAGCTACTATTTAAAAGAAGAAAAGCAGACGCATACAAGCAAACATAGGCTCAAAGATTAAAAAATAGCTAGCTTAGAGCTGGATTTTAACTTTTAATTGAGTCTAAAATTTTGTCTTTTAATGAGAACATTTAGTCCATTTGTGTTGATTGTGATTACTGTTTAATGGGTTTATTCCCACCATTTTATTTTGTGCTTTTATTTGTACAGCTTTTCCTGTTTCTTTTCTTTCATGCTTCACTTTGAATTAAATGGGTTTGGCCCTCACTGAAGAACACATTAACAGGAGAAAAACAAACAGGAGGGACAAAAAGTAATGTTATCTGCCAATGCCCCCAGATCCAGCCCCCAGAAAAGTCAATCTGTTTTATTTTTGTTTTGCTTTTTGTTTGTTTGTTTAATTTGTTTTCCTATTTCTTTATTTATTTGGCTGTGTTGGGTCTTCATTGCTGAGCGCGGGCTTTCTCTAGTTGCAGGAAGCCGGGGCTACTCTTTGTTGCGGTGCACAGGCTTCCCACTGCGGTGGCTTCTCTTGTTGTGGAGCCGGGGCTCTAGGCGCGCAGGCTCAGTGGTTGTGGCGCATGGGCTTAGCTGCTCCGCGGCATGTGGGATCTTCCCAGACCAGGGCATGAACCCGTGTCCCCTGCACTGGCGGGCGGATTCTTAACCACTGCGCCATCAGGGAAGCCCCGGTCAATCTGTTCTGAGGTGAGCTTTATCTTCTCTATGGCACTCTGCCCGTAGAGCCAGCTGCTCTGTGATCTGCTTATATGCCCAGTAATAATACGAGGTCCAGATTTCCATGCATATTGAGTTCCATTCCCTACCCACTAGTTCAGCAGTTTTATTTTCTTTATCAATTCTTTATTACCTTTAATATTTTCACATTCTTACATAGCATAACAAAGCTAAGTTCTACCTCGTTATATTAGACTCCCTTCAATTAGACATTATTTGCTTTGTACGATACAGTCATTGGGTTTAGAATTTAACCACACATTTACCATCATCTTTGCTCACCATTCTTTCTTGCATCTCAGTCCTTCCTACTGTGAGATATTTTCTTTTCTTCCTAGAGTACATTTTTTTAAAACTGCTTTATTGAGCTACAATTCATATACCATATAATTCATTCATTTAAATTGTACAATTCAATGATTTTTTAACATATTCACAGAGTTGTGTAAACACCACCACAGCCAACTTTTGAACATTTTCATCACCCCAGTAGGAAACTCCATAACCTTAACCATTTGTACTCATTCCACATTTCCCCCCCAAATCCCCCAGTCCTAGGAAACAACTAAACTATTTTCTATTTCTGTCAATTTGCCTATTCTGACATTTCACATAAATGGAATCATACAGTACATGGCTTCTTTCACTTAGCATAATCTTTTCAAATTTATCACGTTGTAGCATGTATTAGTACTTCATTCCTTTTTATTGCCAAATAATGTTCCATTGTATGAATATACCACATTTTATTTATCTATTCATCAGCCAAAGGACATACGGGTTGTTTCCACTCTTTTATTGAGTTGTTTCCAATAATGCTGCTATGAACATTTATGAATAAATTTTTTGTGTGGATGTGTGTTTTCATTTCTCTTGGGTATATATCTAGGAGTGGAATTGCTGGCTCATATGGTAACTCCATGTTTAATATTTTGAGGAATTGCCAAACTGTTTTCCCAAGTGAGTACACCATCTTACATTACCATCAGCAATGTATGAGGGTTCTAATTTCCCCCAGTCCTCACCAATACTTGACATTTTCTTTCCTTCTGGGTGTAAAGTGGTATCTCATTGTAGTTTTGAATTGCAGTTCTGTGATGACATTATATTAAGCATGTACTTCTGTTTTCATGCACTTTTTGGCCATTCGTATATATTCTTTGGAGAAATGTCTATTTAAGTCTTGTGCCTATGTTTCACCTCGGTTATTTGTCTTTTTACTATTGAGTTGTAAAAGTTCTTTATATATTCTGGTTAGTTCTTTATCAGATATATGATTTGCAAATATATTCTCCCATTCTCTGTTTGTCTTTTCATTTTCTTGTTGGTGTCCTTTGAAACATGAAAGTTTTAAATTTTGATTAAGTCTAATTTATCTATTTTTTCTTTTGTTGCTTGTGCTTTTGGTATTGTATCCAAGAAGGATCGAAGATTTACACCAAGGTCACTAATATTTACACCTATGTTTTCTTCTAAGAGTTTTAGCTCTTACATTTTGGTTTATGATCTATTCTAAGTTAGTTTTCATGTGTGATGTAAAGAAGGGTCCAACTTCATTCTTTTGTACAGGGATATCCAGTTGTCCTCGTACCATTTGTTGAAAAGACTATTCTTTCCCCATTGAATTGTCTTGGCACCCTTTGCCATAAATGTACTAGTTTATTCCTGGATTCTCAGGTCTGTTCCATTGATCTATATGTCTATCCTTATGCCAGTACCACACTGTCTTGATTACTACAGCTTTGTAATAGGTTTTAAATTCAGGAAATGTGAGTCCTCCACTTGTTCTTTTTCAAGTTTTAGCTATTCTTGATCTCTTGAATTTCCATATGAATTTTAGGATCAGCTCATCATTTTTTTTTTTTTTTTTGGAAACATCCAGCTGGGATTTTGGAAGAGGTTGCCATTAATTTGTAGTGTATTGCCATCTCAACAATACTAAATCTCTCAATCCATGAACAGGAGATCTCTTCCCATTTACTTTGTTCTTCTTGATTTATTTCACTAGTGTCCAGCAGATGAAAGCTGGCATTGATATTGATTTACATCCCAGATTTCCTGAATCGGAAATCATTTTTGGCCTCTGCTAGTTTTTGTTTTATAATATTTTATCTGGCTTGTTTTAGTTGATGTATTTAGGAGGGAATGTCAGTGTAGCTCATTCTTTTTTTTTTTTTTTTTTTTCGGTACGCGGGCCTCTCACTGTTGTGGCCTCTCCCGTTGCGGAGCACAGGCTCCAGATGCACAGGCTCAGCGGCCATGGCTCACGGTCCCAGCCGCTCTGTGGCATGTGGGATCCTCCCGGACCGGTGCATGAACCCGTGTCCCCTGCATCGGCAGGCGGACTCTCAACCACTGCGCCACCAGGGAAGCCTGCTCATTCTTCATATGACTTGAAGAGCCCAAGCATTTTACATGTATAAACTCACTTAATATTCTTAACAACCCTGTATTTAGGTACTATTATTATCCCCTTTTACAGAAAAGAAAACTGAGGTGTAGGGAAGTTAATGTGTCGACCATTGCACAGCTAGCAGTGCAGAAATGGAGATTTTAGCTCAGGGACTCTGGCTCCAGATTCATGCACTCAGCCACTGTGATTCAGCTGCCTCTAAGTGCAAGGGAGGATGAAACCAGTGGCAGCATCCAAATGGAAAAGCTCAAATGGAAATTACTTGAGTCATCCTGAAGGTCACCTATACTGGCTGCCATTAGGTGACATGTTCTTTGGTAATAGCCACAATTAAACCCTCAATCCAAACTTCTCAATGATCCAGAGTTGATCAGGTTCATGGACGCTGATTCACACCTACCACCCATCCCAAAGGATGCTGTATAAATCAGAATGCCAGCTGGTAACGTACATAATCACGACTGCCTGTGTGTCACCTTCCCACTAGGAAAGCCAAGGCTCCAGACGTTAGCATGGGGAAAGGGGAGCTAGATGTGTGATTTGAGTGTGCACTAGTTCCCAAAGTATACTCTGAAAGTCACCCCTTCTACAAGATTAGTGTTATGGATGTCAGAGGAGTTTGACAAATACCAAAGGAGAAGGAAAAAAGGTAAAGTCATTTTTTTTACTGAAGTATAGGTGATTTACAGTGTTGTGCTGTTTTTGTTTTTTTTTTTTTTTTTGTGCTGTTTTTCAATACCAGAGCTCATTCGTTCACTCATTTATTCACTCAAAAATATTTACTGAGCATCCTCTCTATGCCTGGCTCTGTACTAGACACTGGGGACACAGTGAAGAAGAGCAAAGCAGGCAGAAATCCTTGCCCTCGTGAAGCTGCCAGTCTAGCAAAGTACAGACAACAAACCTATATGCTAAACGATCCATGGCACAGTGTCAGGTGGTGTTTTGCGCTATGAAGGAAAACGAAGTTGGGTGAGGACAGCAGAGCATAACATGGGGCGGGGGACTTCTAATTAGGGCGGCCAGGGAAGGCGTCCGAAGAGGGGACATGAGCTGAACCCTGAGTGAGCGGAGGAACTTTATCTTCAGTTTATATTTGTCTTCATCGTGTGAGCTTTTTACTGTAACCATGTGTTATTTTTATAACAGAAGCTTAAAGTGTTCACCATGAAAAGCTAAGGTGGGGTTGGGTAGATGGGGGGAGGTGGGGAAGGTTTTTTGCCTTGCTGGCCGAATTTACTCAACCACATACCCTCACTACCATTATTTTACGGGTGGTGGTGGTGGCAGTGGCGTGTGTGGGTGTGGGTGTGTATCTGATGAAGCACCTTGCAGGACTGGCATCCTGGGGGACACAACTGAGAGGTGCTGGCTGGGTGGCACCTGCTGGGGCAGCCTGGGAGATCTCCTCCCTGGAGAACTCCAGGGGCAGCCAGAGGATGCGATGCGACGCGGGAGAGCGATTTCCCAGCGGGAGGGACAGGGAGGCTCTCCCCTCTCCCTGCCAAGCCAGCCACCCTCTGCATTCGAATTCTGGGTCCCAGGTGGCAGGGGGTGGGGATTAAGATCCTCACTGTGTTTCCAGGTCATTCCTGAATAAAACCTCCATCCAGGTATTTGCTAGGGAGTCACAATCCCCTTGATGGGAAGGATGAACGGCCAGTGTTGGAATTGTAGCCTTGGCTCCCATTGAAGAGCAGGAGCTCCCGCAACCAGAGCGGGTCGGTGCTGGGAATTTGCACACGTGGCCGTGCCTCACACTGGAGACGGCTGCCGTGGTGCCAGGAGGTGGGTGTTGAAAGCATGGGTGGGAGGTCCTTGTCCCCCAGATGGCCATGACATCAAAGGACCAGACATTTAACTTTTTTTTTTTTTTTTTTTTTTTGCGGTACGCGGGCCTCTCACTGTCGCGGCCTCTCCCGTTGCGGAGCACAGGCTCCGGACGCGCGGGCTCAGCGACCACTGCGCCACCAGGGAAGCCCGACATTTAACTTTGAAATGGACCTTGAGGACTTAGGAATAAACATCCCACTGGCAACCAAGATGGCCCAAAGTTCCCCTTCCCCTGGGCAGGACCCTGATGGACATGGCCTCATTTAAGCCTCACAATCTTCCTGCGAGGCAGGTCTGATTACTATCCTCGTTTTAGAGATGAGGCTTAAGGAGATAAAGTTACTTGTCCAGGGCCGCCCAGCTGGTGAGTGGAGAAGCCTGAGTGTGTATTTGTATCTGATGGCTCTGCCTTCAGGACCATGACTGCTCCAGCAAGACAGAGGAGCCTCCAGCTCGGAGGGGAGACAAGGCAGCCTGAGCACGCTGAGCCCAGGGCTGAGGACCCAGGGGACAGCTCCCTTCCCCACCCAGGATGTGTTATATTCTCAGGGGCAGCCAGGGGTGAAGGGTAAGCTGGCTGGGGTGGGGTGGGACTCTGGAGGGTGACGTCACCGCCCTCTCAGTAATGCTTTGGCAGACCTGAAGCTCCCACCTTGGGAGGGAGGGGTGAGGAGGGGTAGCACTGGAGCCAGCGGCCAAGAGGCTGCCAAGTTGGTGATCAGGAATGGGCACCCTGCCATGAGCACCCAGGACCAGGCCTCCTGGGCAGGGGGTCTCCGGGAAAGGAGAATTCCCAGAGTCTTGGGACGGGACGCCAGAAGGGAGCGTCCACATCGGATTGAGAGTGGAGTGATGGTCTGTCTGTCTGGCAAGGCTGGCAGCCGGACATCCCCTGATCGATGCTCTACTATCTGATGGCCTGCCCATTCATTCTCTTCAGTGTGTGATGGACTGTCTGATTTATGTGACTGACACTTGAAGATGGAAACAGGGTTGGGCTGAATCTCTGTCTACTTTTATGAAGCCTTGGGCTAGCCTCTCACAGGTGCCAGATGCCATCCTTTCTGAGCACTCAGGGTCAGGTGGAAGGCAGGGAGGAAATTAACAACCGAGGGTGGCCAGGGGCCAGAGGAACGGAGGTGAATCCGACAAAGGGCCTGCCCACAAGCAGCTCGCGTTCTGGGAGGGGAGACAAATTCATACCCATGAGGACAGAAACCAGTGAGCACCTGGGACAAGCCGGACTCACGGGGCGAACATGGAAAGCAGTTTTACTCTTGTCTCCTGATGTCTCTTTACAATCTCTTCTTGGGAGAAAGTTCTTCCCCCATTCCTGGATGAAAACTCCGGCAGTTCCTCTAGTTTTCTATCTTCCGTTAGGGGACAAAAATTCTGAGGTCACTTTAAGTTGCAAACAGGAAGTCAAGCTAACAATTCAAAGCATCTGGTCCCAGGTAAGAGTCACACCTTTAACTTGGTTTAGATGTAATACTCCCGCCCTTGCTGTCCCCCACCGTCTGAGAGCTGGAGAAGGGCGTTAGACCCTCCTTCACCCCTGCATGGGCCCTTACTCCTCTGCCCTCTTCCCTCATCTTGTTTTTGAGTTTCAGAGGCTGCCAGAGCCTAGAGAGGAAGAGGCAGAAGTCGAGGGAAGGAAAGGTTTTACTTCACTGGTCCCTTTCTGAGCTGAATTCTGCTCATGGGGCCCTGCAGAGGGTGGGACTGGCTCTGGGGGTCCTCAGGCCCCGTTTCCACCTCTCACGACGTGGGCATGTGCCTTCTCCACGTGCTCCCCAGTCAACCTCAGGCTCTCCAGGGCCACACAGACTCTCTGTTTATTGTTTCTCGAATTTACTAGACCACATAATGGTGATGATGATGATGATGATGGTGATGATGTTCTGTGTCTTGTAAAACACCTCGGCAGACCAGACCCACGTGTGGACCACAGAAAACACACACGTGTCCTGTATAAGCTCTGGGGTCCTGGGCCATTCCGCTCATCCCTAGCAGGTAGCAGCCCTTTTCTGGCCCTTTTAGATTTCCCTGGTGGGAGCCAACTACGTCTGGGCCACTATGTGCCAACTTACTGGAGACACACGTGACCATCTTCTTATGGTCCCCTGGGAAGCCCCTCACCAAGCCGGAAGGAGGGGTGGGTAGTCCCACCTCTTCCCCCATCACAGGGGCCGGAAATTCAAGCACCCCCAGATCTCCCTCTAAAGAAGTCCTTTTGACAAAATCTCTCTCCTCCTCTCTAGCCACCTGACCCATTTACACCCTCAACATGGCATGTCGAAAATCTGTTTTCTGCCCAAGTTCCTGTTCATCACGACCCCTTATCTGTTCCCAGTCATGCCCCTCCTCCAGGTTCCCAAGCTTGTAAATGTCCCTTCATCATATTCAGTTGCCCAAGCTGGAACCTGGGAACCTTCTCTGACCCTTCCTCTCTAACCCCAATCGGCCCCCTTGTTCTGGGGACTCAGCCATCCTGGAGTGACCAACGCATCCCGTTTGCCTGGAACTTTCCAGGTTTTAGCATTGACAATCCCACATCCCGGAGAATCCTTCAGTCCCAGGCCGACCAGGATGGCTGGTCACCCTCCTCCATCTCCCCTGCTCCAAATGGTCCAGGCTGCCGACACCTCTTATTCAGACTACTGGTCTCCCTGCCTCTACTCAAGCCCTTCCAACCTGCTTTCCACACTGCAACCAGAGTTATTCTTCAAGGTACAAATAGGATCATGGCTCCCTCCTCTGACACCCTCCCAAATCCTCAATCACTTGGTCCTCACTCACCTCTCCTCCCTCCTCTCTCTCCTCTCCCTAGCCCCGTACCTTCTGCCCCGACCGTGGGGCCTGGAAATTTCCATCGCTAAGAAGAGACTCAGGTGATTGTTAAATCAGGCAAGTATGGGGCACTGCTCAAAGGATCGTTGCCTGAGTTCTTTTCTGCATCATCCTATTTCATTCTGGCATGGAAATTACATTATATTCATTCATTCAACAAATATGCATCAAATGCCCGTCTGTGCCAGGCATTGCGTTCCAAGTTGGGGGCACGGCAAAGAACAAGCCAGAAGCCCCCTGCCCTCCAAGAACTTAGAGCTCAACAGAAGATACAAACTTTAACCAGCAATTACAATTTACTGTCGCCAGAGCTCCAATGGGGAAACAGTGCCCGTATCTGGCACTGAGAGTCTGCTCCTTGTTGGGCAGCAGTTCTATGCCTGCACATGTGCTAACTCACTCAGTCCTTCCAGCAACCCTCTGAGGTGGGACTATTATTATGCCCATTTTTCAGAGGAAGAAACAGAATGTTAACCCACTCACTGAGGGTCACACAGCTTGGGAGGGCAGGGTCTGGATTTGAACCCGTGGCCCATGTGTGGGCAGCCAGGAGGCTGTGCTATCTTGCCTTGGGAGGAGAGGGCCGTGGGCGGGCAGAGCAAGGGCACCAATGTCATTATGGGGTGTGGCCAGGGAAGCTCCCCGAAGGCTGACCTGAAGGAGGAGCGGGGCTCGACAGGAGACCAGAAGGAGATTGTCTCAGGCGAAGCGGACTCGTTTCTGAGAGCGCTAGCACAACAGAGGAATTCAGGGAGCTCAGGGAGTACAGGGTCAGCAACAGTCCAGAGCACCAGGCAAATAAGTGTGGGAGGGCCACCTGCCCAGCAGCTGATGAATCTGGCAGGGTGTCCCCGCATTTGCAAATGGTACCTCCCCCAGAAGGGAGGCCCGCGGCCATGAGGCCGAGCCCCTGTGCTGGAAACTGGGGTGGCTCAGTTCAAATGCCCTGTGGCCACCCATTTGCCAGCTGTGTGACTCTGGGCAAGCTACTTAACCTCGCCAAGCCTCCTCAGTTTTCTCACCCGTAAATGGGGAGGATGCTAAGAATTTTTCGGTCTTAAGGTTGTTTGGAAAAATGAGTAAGATACTGTGTGTGAAGTTCTGAGCGCTTGCTAAACGTTGGTTTTAGCTTCTGTGCGTATGTGGCTCTGAGCGTTCTCTGTCCAGTTTAAAGATGAAGAGATGGAGGACCAGAGAGACAGAGTGACTTGTCGAAGGTTTCTCAGCCAGTGGGGGCCCCTAGTGCAGGGATCTTCCCGGCACCCAAGTTGAGCCAGGGGAAGAGAGCCACGTGTAGTTGTGGGGTATGAAATCCCTGCCTTCGCCGAGAAGACCCTCAGGCCTCCTAGCCTAGTCTCTCTGTACCCTTCCTGCTCCTGCAGACACACCTGCTGGTGCTCCTGGGCCACGCGAAGGCTCCTTGCAGCTAGACTCTGACCGGCCAGGGCAGCTAGGTGGGGCCTGCCGCCAGCCTGGAGGAGACAGCCTTGGTGGGAACAGGGCTCTGGCAAACTTTGAGGGCCTACGGCTAAGCCCCCAGCCTGGGAGTGTAATCACCCTGGGAGGAGGAGACAGCCTGGACCATCCCTGAATTCCCCGTTTGTAAACAGTTCAGCCAGGAGGAACAGGGCACTGTGCCCGGTGCCTGGTGCTGGAAGATGGCTGCGGTCCAGCAGCTAAGCAGAGGGGAGGGGCTGGTGTGCAGGGGATGAAGGATGGCTGGGACTTGTCAGCTGTGGACACAGGGGAGCAAGATGGAGGCTGTGGTTGTCTCTCCACCCCACCAGCACATGCTCCCTCCTTCCTGGCCTGCTGCCGCTCACAGGGTTACCTGGGCCTGAGCATTGTGGCAGGGGGCCCGACAGCCCTCGGAGTTAGGGAACATTTTCCAGCACCCCACTACGCTTTCTTTCTCGTCTCAGCCTCCCAGTCCCCTAACTGCCATACTCAGAGCCCAGGGTAAATTTCAAAAGAGTCTTTTTTTAAAAAGCCACAGCTATGGTGATAGAGTAAGAAGAGGACCATCCTGAACTCAGCCAAATCTGGAATAAAATCATGTCCCAGCCACTTACTAGTTAGGTGGCCTCAGGGTGGCCACTTCACTTCTCTGGACCCTCAGTTTTCCCATCTATAAAATGGGGATGATCTTAAGTACCCCAGTGTTGCTGTAAGGAATACATATGCTAAGTGAGGGCCTGCCACACAATAGGGGTCCAGGAAATGTCACGAGAGAAAGAATGCTATGGAAATAGGCACATGACAGACCCTCAATAAATATTTTCTGATTAAGTAGGAGGTTGAATAAAAAAGAAACAAATGACCCCAACATCTGTGCCTTTGTCTTTCTAAAACACGTGGGAATTAGAGGTATTGGCTGGGGTGAGAGAGGAGCAGGGTGAGACATGGCATAATTCTGGGGGAATGGAAGGCTGAGAACATTCTTAATGACGTCAGCTCCTGTGTGCAGAATACATTATGATCTCAAGGGCTGCTGGCTTGCTCTGACACTGAGGGTCGTCTAGGAAGGAGATTCAGAACTGAGTCCATGAAAACAGACTTTAGGTTCCAATCTTGCTTCTGCCACCGGCCGTTCAGGCAGGCTTGGACAAGGCCCATGTCTTCACCAAGTCTCGGTTTTCTTGTCTGTAAAGCAAAGATCTGAATACCAATGCTCAGAGCTGCTAGGAGGATTAAATGAGGTGATCTATGTCGAGAGCTTGGTACCGGGCCTGGTGTACAGTAGGCTCAACAAATGGTAGCCATCATTATTATTACCTAAGCTCATCACTGTATCAGTTAGCTATTGCTGTGTAATAACTACCCCCAAATTTAGGGGCCTAAAACAACCACCATTTAGTTAGCTCACGATTCTGTTTAGCACATTAACAACTTAGGTGGGCTCAGCTGGGTGATTCTTTGGCTCTCCTCTTGCATCTGTGGCTGGCCAGAGGTGAGCTGGGCAGCTCTGCTTCCAAGGGGATGCTGGCTACCAGCTGGAGTTATGAGGTGACTGAGAGGATGCTTCTCATCCTCCAGCAGGCCAAGCTGGGCTTCTTCACTGGGCAGTGGCAGGGTTTTGAGAGAGAGAGAGTGGCAGTGCACAAAACTGCTTGAGGCTTGGGCTCAGATCTGGCCCGCTGTCCCTTCCCCAACAACCCATTCACCATAGCAATTCTCAAGGCCAATCAAGATTCGGGGGTGGGGCGGGGGGGTGGAGCTAGCTGCACGGTCATGGCGCAAAGGGCATTGACAGAGGAAGGGGGAGAGTGTGACCACTTCTGGAAACAACTGACCACAGTGCAGCCTATGAGGGGACCTCTGGGACAGGAACCAGGTCTCTTGATTCTCATTGCAGTGACCCCACCTCAGCTACCTGCTCTGCCCTGCGACACCAGCAGCAAAGTCTGGTGCTTTCTCAGATGGCTCCACTGCTCCATGCCCCAACCCCGGTCAGAGCCAGGTTGCCACCTTCAAATGCCTGCACCCTTAGGAGATGGAGCCCAGGCTCTGCACAGGGCCAGCCACATGCATTCCATTCACGGAATCACGGGAACCTGATGACCCACATCCCCCATGGAAACTCTACGGAGTCCCTGTTCCCCCAGCCCTCAGGGGAAGGAAATATACACAGCACACCTGGACATGCATGTGTCCTCTGCCCGCCCCGCAGGGCAGCCCCAGCTCCCACCTTGCCTCCTTCCCTCGCGCCAGCCCCTCTGTACTTGTAGCTGTTCTTGCCGATGCCTCTACACTCCCAGCATCCTGCAGGAAGCCCACTCCTGTTCCCAGAGGGCGCTGCTTGAGGCATCCAAGGTAACGTTAGTGAGTGAGCAGGGAGCTTGGCTCTGGGCCTGACATCCCCCCAGCCCAGAAGGCAGGTGCTGGGGAAGTGACCTCAGAGGGGGCAGCTGGGGTGGGGGGGTGCTCATAGCTCGCTGCCCTCTAGCGGCCCCTCCTACCCGCTGCACCTTCCCCAGAAGCTGGGAGGCTCCGCCCCACCGGGCAGGGGCCTGGGCACAGATTCCTTCCTGCCGGCAGCAGCCTCTTGGACCAACCAGCAGTTCCTGGGCTGGAGGCTCCAACCTGCCCGTTCCGGTCCAAGGAGGCCCGCCCCAAGGGGATGCGGAATCCCACTGAGGCCAAGGACAGTCATGGGAATAGGCGGCACGGGAAGCAGCTCATTGTGTACCTTACATCATTTGATTCCCACGAAAACCCTGGGAGTTAGGAATTATAGTCTCCATTTCACAGATGAGACTAAGAGAGGTGAAGTCACTGGGCCCATCAGCCCCCAAGACCAGGAGGTGTTTTGATTTTGATCTTATTTGGTTTCGGCTGGAAAGGGGGTTGCCAGGGGAATGGCTGACTCCTGTGGAGTGAGACTGGAGTGGAGGGGGCTGAGTGATGAGCCTTCCACCCCCTTTCCTGTTTGTTCCGCTCGCTGTTCATTATTCTACTTCCTTCCACAGGATGCCAGAGGCCTTGGATGGGCCCCAGGGGTCCCAAGCAACACTCAGCAGGGACCGTGCTGTCAGCAGCTGGCGGTTGTGTGCGCGCGCATGTAGGTGTGTGCAGGTGAGTGTACAAGACTCCCTACATTCACCAGAACACAAGTGCCACGTGGGTGTCCTCACAGCCGTGTTCTCAAGAGCCTAGAACAGTGCCTGGCACATAGCAGGTGGCCATTAAGTATTCCTGGCATGAATAAATGAATGAATGAATGAGCCTTAGCCCACAGGTTCCAAAGACCCCAGGGAGCAGCGGCCCATTTTCCCTGAGGCACTGTGGTAACTTCGGTCCCTGTCCCTCTCCAGGGGAAGGAGGTGGTGGCAGTCCTGGCCCACAACAAGTGCTGGTGGCTGGCCACTCCAGTGTCACGGTGACGCCCTTCACTGCTCCTTGGCCTGGGGGACTTGCTCACCTGGAAGACCCCAGGGCAGGGCCTGGAGGAGGCTCTGCCCTGAAACAGGCAGGATTGGGGTCGGCGGTGGGTTGCTCTGCCTGTCCTGGAATGTTCCAGGCTGGCAGACATTTGGCCTTTCCTGCCTACCACTGGCTGGCCACCCACAGCTTAGTCTGAGCAGAGAAGAGCTGGGAGTCTTCCCAGCCGGGATTGCACTGAGCTCAGGGGGTTTCAGGGCCCCTGTGTGTGTGTGTGTGTGTGTGTGTGTGTGTGTGTGTGTGTGTGCGCACGCGCACACAGGGGTGACGTCCAGCAGTACTCACCCACACAGCCATGCCAGTTATTAAAACACTGAAACAGCTCTCTACTGTTGGATGACAATCCCCCCAGGCCAGCCCCTAGGTGGCCCTGCACTGCCCACCAATCCACACAGAAGGACCCTATTCCAGCTCAAGTCTGGCTTCCATTCCCATTGGTCAGTGTCCATGCCACACAGCTCCCCTGAAGTCCAGCCTCCTGGACACTTCCTGGCCACTGCCATTGGCTCCCCCAAAACCCAGGGAGCAAGCTGGCGCCCACCTAGGCCTCCTGCCTGGTCCCAGGGGCTCAGCAGCCAGGCACCGTGGGACCCTTGGCCAGTCCTCAGAACGGCATGTGCCCTGGCCTGGACCTTGGTGGGAGAGACAGAGGCCCGGGGGTGGCCCTGCCCCACAGAAGGCCTGGCAGCAGCTCAGCTGGCCCAGCCGCCAGGGAGGGAGGTCAGAGGCTGGAAGCCCTGGGCCCCTGTGGACCCATGACCGGCTCTCGGGGCCAGCTGGGAATTAGAGAAGCCAGTCCACAGCACCTCCCTGTGGAATTTCACGGGCCTGGGGCAGAAGCGGGTGGAGAAACTCGGTCCTCCCAGGAGGTAGGAGTGAGTGGGCAGCAGGCTCAGGGTGATGGTGACCAGGTTTCACGACACAACCCTGGGGTGATCCCAGGAAATCTGGGGCAGAGGGAGGCTGTGGAGGCAGGAGGATGTCCTCAGAGTCCGCTCCATGCCGTTCCAGTCCTGGCTCCGGCACTTTCCAGCTGCCAGGCCAGCATGTGCCTCAGGAGGTGGGCATGCCAGAGGAAGCCGGCTGCGGGATTTAGCCCACCCCCTAATCACTTATGACATCTTCTCTGTCTTCTCTAAAATACTTTCAGGCACAGTTTTGAACCCACTCCTACTCTCTGTGGCACAGGGCCCGTGAGGAGAGGCCAGGTAGAACCTTCTATACTCCCCCAACCCTCCCCTTCCCCCACTCAAGAGGGAGGTAGCCGGTCCCATTTAGGTCGGAGGTCAGCAGGTGGCCGGGACAGGAGTTACCTCAGGTCTCGCTTGCCCCCCACCTTCCTGAGACTCCCAGCCTCAGCCCCAGAGCCCCAGGCATCGGGGCCTGACCCACCCAGATTCCACGCTGTGTTCTCAGCCAGCTAACATCTGCCGTTGCTCTTTGGGGAAGGGGCTCTGGGCTTCCTGGACCATCCTGGCTCCCCCATTCTTCCACCCAGGATGAGGAGGGTGGAGGAGAGTTGTACATGGAGAAGAAAGGGGCCCCAGGTTTCCTTGCGCTCATCTGATTGCTAGCCCCACCCTGGTGTCGTCCCCAACTCCTGGGTCCTGATGGATCCTGAGAAAGCGCCGGGGCAGGGACCCCTGTCTGCAACACCCAACACCCTCACACCTACTTTTCCAGGTGTCCCACTAGGGTCCCCATCCGCAGGCGTCACTGAAGGGCAGGGAAGCGCTGCCATCTGGCCACCTAGACTCTCCCGCCACTGCCTACAGGGCCCCGGGCTCCTCAGCACCCACCTCCTGCAGCCCCTCACTGTGCATTTGCCATCAACAGGTTGGGCAAATCAAATAAACTTGTGTTTATTTCGCCCAAGTCTATACTTCCTCATAAATTTACTTTTCTCTAAGTTCTTATATTGTATTAGATGTACTTCCTTTGTGGAATGAGGCAGATTATAAATAAAATAAGCTGGAACAGCTTCACTCAGAGCCCTCAGCCCTCTGAGCTTGGTAAGAGCTCCAGGGAGAGTCCCTGACTGCGGTGAACAGCCCCCTGGAGTTTAAGGTTTTTTCAGCCCAGGGCTGTGCCCGGCACCTCCCACAGGCCTGAAAGTGGGTTTGCCCTGGATTTTAGCCGCAGAAAGCCTCTTGCAAGAAGTTAACTGGGTTCAGATCAAGAATTAGACTGTCTCTAAGATGTACCCCCTACCTCCTTCCTGTATAGACAAGGGCTATCTTTCCCAGGTACACCCTCCAGCCCATCTCTCTTTGGGGAGCATCTATAGCTACATCTTTTCAGAGCCTGAGAAACTAAAGCAACTTGATTCAGGAATTACCTTGGAGGGTTGCTAAAGACGCAGTTTCTTTCTCCCCAGCCCAGATCTGCTGAGCCCTGGAATCTGCACTTTCACCAACCCACCCGACTGAGAGACCCACAGGCCTGGAGCTGGTGAAGCACCCGGAGTGACCTGGCAACAACTCTGGGTTCCACCAGCTCCAAGGCTGGGGCAGCAGCGCCACCTGGTGGGTCCCACTGAAACACCTCCACCACCCTTCTCGCCCCACTTCAGGGAGGCAAGTCCCCCACCGGCCCCTTCCTCTGCCTCCAGGGCCCCGGAGAAGTCGGAGAGGAGGAGATGGCAGAGCAAGTGCCACCCTAGACTGGCCGTTCTCCCAGCCTTCCCTACCCCCCACCCCAGGGAACTTCCTCCATCATATGTCCTAAAGCCGCCGTGATGGCAGAGCGTCTGAACACCTCCTCTGGGATTCGTGATGCTGGGCAGGGGGTGTGCTGGGGCTCACCCCTGTGCACAAGTAAGAGCTTCCTTTAAAGTCCCATCTTGCATCTTTAAAAACCTCCTGAATTCTGCACATCCTACTCCATCACATTTCTTTAATATGAAAATGTTTCCTTCCTTTGTGAAAAACAGACGCTCTAGAAAGAGGTGGAGTTTATTCTGTGGCTTCACTGATGCACCCCCGCGGGCAGCCCAGGGGCACCTGTACCCTGGTCTCGGAGGCCGGAACCTAGGGGTACCGTCTACACCTGTTTGAACACACAAATCAAACCTCAACCACGTCGGCAGCCAGGCAAATGGACAAGAGCCAGGCATCACACTTCTCACGGTCCCAGCTTGAACAGGGGACCAGAGATGCCCCAAAAGGGCCCCCGGCCCTGGAGACAGCAGTGAGGCGCCCACAACTCTCTCCTGCAGACCCAGCCACTCTGTTAACATTACCTCTCCCCTTTGGTCCTCCCCTAACCCAGGGAAGCAGAATCCCCACCATGGCAGGCTGGATTGTTACAAATCCTCTTTAATAATCAGTCATCTATGTTTTACAGAACTGTACACAGGGCCCCTCCCCACTCCCCTACAAGGCACAGCCTTACCCACCCATTCCTCGGGGGACAGAGGACAGGAAAAAGCATCCTCTAGCTTCCCTGGACAGCTCAGGGTCCTGGAGAATGCAGGGCCAGCTCTGTGCCACACCCGGAGGGTTCACCCCTCTGATTCCCTAAGCGGCCCAGGGCCAGTCCAGACCCTGTGGCCCAGGCAGCCCCGCTCCAGCCCAGCTCACCTAGGCTGCTCCCACAGCACGGCCCAGACTGATGTGAGCTTCCTGGGTGGGGCTGGCTCAGGCTGGGGAAGGGGTGCTGCTCCTTATGTCAGGTAAAGCCCCCTCTCCCGCCACCTCAACGAAAATGTGAAAACCGAGGACAGAAGCATCGTAGTGGAAACAAAGTTGACCCACTCAGTGGGCAGGCACCTGACAGCCCAGGGTGCCTTATCCATCCCACCCCCAAGTTTTTAATACACTTTCTCCCGTACAATATACACAGCCTCCAAGGCAGGTAGAAACCCAGCCCACCTGTGCAGGGAGCGTTTTCTCGGAGTTGCTAAGACAACCCTGGCAGACAGTGAGTGGAGGAGCCACAGAAGAGCTGGGGCTTAAGGCTGGCGGCAGAAAAGCAAAGGAGAGGGGTCCAGGCCCCAGGACGCCCCCCACTTCCAGCCAGCACAGGATGGACAAGGGGTCTTGGCAGTGAGGTGGGAGGCAGGCCTGGAGGGGGAGCCAGGGAGACCCCTAGGAGCCCTGAGGTTGGGGGACAGGCAGGGAGGTGGGGACAGTGGCCACTTCAGTACTTGGGGACCTTGCTGTAGTCTTCGGAATGGACGTGCCGGCACAAGAACATGGAGAGGAGCATCCCCAGGAGCTGTCGAGGGAGAGGGCGAGAGTCAGAGTCAGGCAGGGCTGCCCAGGTCCCCAGAGCAGCATCCTGCTGTCCAGGTCAACACATGGGACTTGACCTGGATGAAGCTGATCCTCAACTAGAGCCTCAGGACCAGCCTGTGATTCAGGCGGCAGAGGGGCCGGCGAGGGGCAGGGGTCGGGCCAGGCTAGCCGCAGGGCCTCTAGAAGCTGACGAGCCTCAACCCGTCCCCCCCCCCCCGCACCGGACGTCTGCAGAGCAGGGACGATCTGGGAGGGCAGCATGGGGAGGGTTGGAGGGGATGGGACCCAGACCTCGATGACAGCGACGCCCACACACACGCCAAGGATGATGCCCAGGTTCTCCTGCAGCCAGGCCTGCACCTTCTCCATGCAGCCCTACAAGCGGAGAACACAGCCACGTCACCCCACGATGGGCCGCTTCACCCCATCACTCAGAATCACCAGGAGGGGCCACCCCCAGCCCGGAGGGCAGGCAGAGAGGGGTCTGGGTGTTCCTTGAATGGATACATTGATGAATACATAGATGAAGGTGCAAATGACAAGCAAACAAATGAATCAAAGGCAGGAACAGCTCAGTGAAGAAAGGTCGATGGAGCAACAGGCCAGGCGAGCCAGGGGGACTGAGGGTCTGAACCCACTGTGCACCGAGCCCGGCCCTACCCAACAGCCATCCACGCACCTCCTTGTACACAGGCCAGCCATCAGGGTTGTTGCTGCTCTGGGTCCCATTGCCAGCGGGGGCCTCGCAGAAGCCCGTCTGCAGCAGAATGCTGTTGTCACCCTCCTGGCTCTTGTTCTCGCAGGAACAGGGGTAGGTGATGTTGATACGACTCATGAGCTCGGCGTTTTCTGTCCAGTTGTAGAAGCTGACCCAGCCGCAGCACTTCACCTGCGCAGAGAAGGGGCCAGGCTGTTCGAGCCCATCGCCCACTCACCTGGGGTCTCCCTGGACAGGAGCTCAGATCTGCCCCTTCCAGCTCCCCCCAACCCCGGACTCAGCCAAACCACCAGGATTAGAGTTTAGGTTTCCCTTTGGCATTTGTGAGCCACAAGGAATTTAAAGGGGCTCTCAGGACATATCATACACTATGAAAACAGCAGGAAACAAAATCAGCAAAAATATAAAGCAGAGCAGGAGGGATGGTCAAGTTGAAAGGAGATGGTCAAGGTATACGGGACGTGAGGAGGGCAGATGGCGTACGGCTAAGAGTTTGGGGCCTGGAGTCAGGCTACCGGGTTCAAATCCCATCTCTGCCACCTACCAGCTACTCAACTCTGATCAAAGTGCTGACCTCAACTTCCCCATCTGCAAAATGGAGGGAACAAAGGTTCCTAACTCGGTCTGTTATAAGGACTAAATGAGACAAGGCAGGCAAGGCATCCAGCCCAGGTTGGAGAGCACAGTAATCGCCCAGGTAAGGCCAGTTCCACTTTTAGGCTCTGAGAACATGCTGGAGCTGAGGTTTGGCTCTGAGCTTCCTGGTTGCCAGAGTGAAAGGGGAGACACGGTACATCTGCCTTTTTAGAGGAGAAAATGCTCTAGTTCCTGAGGCAAAGAAAGCCTTTCTGGGCTCCATGGGGCTCATGAAGAGGACCCCGAGAGGCTTCAGATCACATGTGGGCTTGAATTCCCGACAGGACTGGGACCTCAGGGACTAAGCCTGTGCCGGGAAATGCCCAGGAAGGCAGAGCAGACTCGGGGGAGGGTCCTTTCAATTTCTGGCCCTGCCCTGTGCACAGGCAAGCCGCTGCTCTTCTCTGAGCCCCGGTTTCCTCACCGGAGAATGGGGTGATGACAGCCACTCTGCTAGGGCCCCCGGGAGGCTGAAGGGCTAGCATGGGAGAGCTGTGTGCCACCTTGCCCAGCACGAGGTCACTTCCCCACCTGCTTCCTTCCTATCTCAGGTGGGAAGTCCCTGACCAGCAGCCCAGTGGCCAGCAGAGGGCGTGCCAGGCACGTTCAGGCGTTCTCCGGCTCCAGGCAGTTTCCAGTCTAGGATTTATTTTTTATGTTGCAGGTGTCTGGCTGCCTCCTCTCCAGCAAGAAAGGCTGGCACCTCAAACCTCTGAGGGGCACCCACAGGCCCTCCCACACCCAAGCAAAATGAGGCAGCTTTCCTTGGTCCTTCGACTGCACCAGGCAGAGCCCTGCTCACCAGGACCCCCTGCACTGACACCCCCTGTGTCTCAGTGGTTGTGCATGACGATTAAACATCACCACCGGGCTTCCCTGGTGGCGCAGTGGTTGCGCGTCCGCCTGCCGATGCAGGGGACGCGGGTTCGCGCCCCGGTCCGGGAGGATCCCACATGCCGCGGAGCGGCTGGGCCCGTGAGCCATG
>NC_041229.1:95613702-95622613 GCF_002837175.3 Physeter macrocephalus | reverse complement strand
GCGCGCCCGGAGCCTGTGCCCCGCAACGGGAGAGGCCGCAACGGGAGAGGCCGCAACAGTGAGAGGCCCGCGTACCAAAAAAAAAAAAAAAAAACATCACCACCCACATGCCACATAATGAGTGCCTCGGGCTTTATAAACTCATCTCACGTGAGCATGGGTCAACAGTCCCATTTTATACATGAGGAAACTGAGGCTCAGAGAAGGCCTGGCCAGGAAGTAGCTGAGTTTTGTATTTCAGCCCTGGGAGCCTGACTCACCATCTGTTTTCTTACCACCATCCCAAGCAGCATCTGACAGACATCAAGTCACCTAGAGGCCCTGCATACTGCAGGAATCCCCAAGTCAGGCCACCACCTCCCATGATGGGGTGCTCATCACCTCCCCAGGGACCCGCCTCTGCCCCCAGGCTCCTTGAAGGGTGACACTTGTTCATCCTGGGACATCCCCGCTCCCTCCAATCTTAGCAAAGGGTCTCAGCCACTGCGGATCAAACCAAAGGTGGCATGAAAAAAGTCTTCCTGTGCTCCTGGAGCCCTCCAGATGACACAGGCCCCCTGTGTCACCAAAACTCTGTGAAGCACGCAGGCCAGAAAGTGTCACCCTCCCTTCTTCACAGCTCAGATGATGGACATGCCCACGTTGCCAGGACGGAGACCCATCTCTAGTCTCCACGCTCTCCTGGTGTCAGGCTTTCTCGTGCTGTCCTGTCCCTGGCCCTCACATCCCACAGGTCTCCCTAAAGGCAGCCGGCAGGTCCTAAGTGATCGTTGTGTGCAGGGCCCTCTTGTGACACAGGGGGAGGCTGCAGCCTGGAGAGGGCGGCTCCTGGCCAAGGGCACACAACATCTGGGACTACCAAAGGGGGGCAGCTGGGATCCCATCACTGAGGGCGCTTTGTGTGTGTGCTGATTGGTTCATCATTGAGGCAGGCTGGGAACCCAGTCAATCAGTCAGTCAGTCAGTCGTCGGTCGTTTCATCCATCAGTCTGTCATTCATTCATTTAGACAATCAGTCAGTCATTCTGTCAGTCAGTCTGCTTGTTGGTCAGTCGGCCAATCAGTCATTCTGTTAGTCAGTCAGGCATTCTATCAACCAGTCAGTCTGTTATTTTGTCGGTCAGTCAGTCAGTCAGTCCATCAGTCAGTCAGCCAGTCTCTCTCTTTCGCTTTAATTGAGGTGGAATACACACACACACCAAAGTGTACGAATTCAGCTTGATGAACTTTTCCACCCATATTGGCATAACCACCACCTGGATCAAGATGTGAATAGAACATCCCTTTCACCCCTGAAGGTTCCCACGGCTCCTCCCCAAAGGCAGCCTCCACTCAGACCCGCATCGGCATCTCAGCTCTGGCACCCAGTTTCTTAACCTCCAGGGGGAGCTGCCAGCACACCCCGGGCCGGCTTGAGAGGAGAGGGTCGAGGGCTACCCCTGCTTCTGGCCACTTGGGGAGAACTGTGTGCCCTGGAGCAGCCTCCAGGGCCCGGGGCCCCTGGGCGAGGAACTGCTGGGGGTGGCAGGAAGAGGGGCTGCTCAGGAGCCCTGCCCCCAACAGATACACACTGACACTCAAACCGCTAACATCTTCTGTCTGTCAGGCACACCCAGGCCCACAGACGACCAGCCACAGACACACAGACACACAGACGAGGCCAGGCTCCCATGTCCCCTCACCTGAGCCTGCACGTAGTCCCAGGCCTCCTGAAGGCTGTCCTCGTGACCATCCGTGTAGTTCTGAATGAGCTTGGTCACAATGCTGCCCATCTCCTGCTTCAGCTGCAGAGGGGAGAGTGAAGACCGAGGTCAGATTCCCTGAACCCGCACCCCATCTCTGGTCACGTGTGCTTAAGCTGCCTCTCCCCCACTCCCCCCAGACACTGGGGACACGCTCACAGCCCAAAAGCGTTTCGTCACCCATTGCAACCAATTTCCATTTTCCTGGTACTTCCCGGGTACCTCCTCCCCCGGTCACCACGCTGAGCCCAGCGTGGTCAGGGTCAAAAACTCCCACCTGACCGTCTCCTCAGCACTCAGCAGCACATGACCCTTTAGATGGGAATCTGTCCACGTCACTGCTAAAAACCATCCAGGGGCCTCTCACCACAGTCTGGAGAAACACCACCGTCTTCTCAACAGCCCACAAGGCCCTACACCATTTGGCCCTGCTCTTTCCAGACCTTGTTTCCTCTGCTCGTCCTCCCTCTATTTCAGTTACACAGGTCTTGCTGTCTTTGTGCGAGGCATACTCCTGCCTCAGGGCCTTTGCACTTGCTGTCCCCTCTGCCTAGGATCCCCTTTCCCCAAATATGAATGTAGCTCACTCTTCCACTTTCTTTAGAGCTCTACTCAAATGGCACCTCCTCAGAAAGGCCTACCTGGACCACCCAGAAAATGTCAGCCCTTCTCTATCTTCTCCAAGACCCTCCTTATCCTACAAGGGGAAGCATGATATATTTTTCTTCATAGTCTCATCATTACCTGCTCCTCTGTTTCCAGGATTTATGGTCTCTCTCCCCCACTGGAACATCAGCTCTGCGGGGGCAGGGACTGGGTCTGACCCAGCCTGGCCAGAGTAAGTGTGTGGCGAGCACGGTTAAGGGACGCGTGCGTAACCCCGCCACCTGCCCCACACCAGGGCCCCACAAAGTTCGCATCCCGCCTGTGCTGGGACTCCAGGGCCCCCCATGGAGGAAGAGAGAAGCACCTGCTTTTCACTAACCCCACAGAGAAAACAGTCATTTACAGTGAAGGCAGGCGAGGGGTGCAGGGATCAAAGGGCTTCGGTCCCCAAGGCCTCTCACTGGGGCTCTGAAGAGAGGATCTCACCACGGCAGCTTTTCAGGAGCAAGTCAGCTGTGCAAGGGAGGCAAACCCGAAACCAGCCTAAGAGCTGCGGACATGCTTCCCTCGGCCCAGAGGCCGGGCCCCACCTGCCGACTTTGCCCAGGGGCCTCCCCGGGTGCCCCAGCAGGGAAAGGCTGGTCATGGTCACCTGCTGTCCTTGCAGAACCCTGAGGCGAGGTGCCCAAGAGGGGTACGGGCACCGAGGGGACAGCCCCGCACCTGGTCCTCTGCTGCTGAGAAAGAGGAATTGGGATGGGACAGGTGCCTCCAGGCTGGGGCTTTCAGAGCCTGTCTCAGAAGCCCGTGAATGGGGCTTCCGCCAGCTCCTCACGAATGCAGCGCTCAGAGAACCCACATCCTCCAGACCGACCTTCAACCTTCGAGCTGTGGGCCTGGCTCCATGCCCCACTCCCTTCACCAACCCTGCGAGACCAGCCCCACCCCCAGGCAGCCCCACCCTCTGGAACTGCTCTCTGCCCCTCTCCCTTTCCATAAAACTCTTAGCGAAGCGTCAATACTTCTTTGGTATCACTCACAAGGAGCTCTACAATTTGCAAAGCTTGCCTGTCAGTAACTAATCACAACAGCAGCAGCTAACTTTGATCAAATGCTTATTATTACCAGCACCATGCTAAGGACTTTTGTGTGTGTGTGTGTGTGTGTGTGTGTGTGTGTGTGTGTGTGTTTGCGATACGCGGGCCTCTCATTGTTGTGGCCTCTCCTGTTGCGGAGCACAGGCTCCGGACGCGCAGGCCCAGCGGCCATGGCTCACGGGCCCAGCCGCTCTGCGGCATGTGGGATCTTCCCGGACCGGGGCACGAACCCGTGTCCCCTGCATCGTCAGGCGGACTCTCAACCACTGCGCCACCAGGGAAGCCCGCTAAGGACTTTTAATGAAGTATTTCACTTGAATCCGCTGAGCAGACCTATGGCCCAGGTACTGACCTCGTTCCCTCATTACGGAGATGCAGAAAACCAGGCCCAGAGAGGTTAATTAACTTGCCCAAGGACTCACAGCCAACATGTGAAGAGCTGGGGTTTGGACCCAGGCTTGTCTGATTCCGGAACCCAAGTTTTTACCCATTAAGTTCTATCGGCATTTGAACCACATGGCTGTACCTTGCAGCAGGTCAGAGCAGTTTTAAGGAGGGCCCAGAGAAGTTCAGTGGTTTGCCCGTGTCACACAGTGGGGGCTGTCTGCCTGCAGAATCTCAGTCTTTTTGCCCCGACTGTCTCTGCTCCACCTCGACTCCCAGGTGAGCAGATGATCCCTGAGGCGTGGAAAGGAGGGGCTCCCCAGAGGCACGTACATAGACAGCCATCTCCCCACATCCTTCCACCCACCCTCCCCCACCGACCTGGGCTCTATTTATACCCAGCATGGTTGCCGCAGCAGCACAGACTTCCCTGTTTCAGGCCCCAGAAATGAGAAGGTCACGGAAGCTGGGTGGTTTCCACTGAGGCTGGGTGGTTTCCATGGAAACACCACATCCATCCTCCAGCCCAGAATGGGGCTGAGGGACACAACTGGGCCACAGGGACCATGGCTGCAGGGGCTGGTTCAGCTTGGAGCTGAAGCAAATGCCCAAGAGGCGGTGTCAGGAGCCCAGGGAAGTTACCCTGGCAACCAGGCCATTCCCGAGACAAGAGGAGCAGGGAGGGAGAGTGAGAAGACACTCACCATCTCGCTTCATCCCTGCGGCAGCCTCTCTGTGGTTTCTGCCTGCCTCACAGCTACTCTCCCTTCTTGAAACAGCAGTTCCCTTGCTTAGCAGTAAGCACCCCTCAATCCCTCCATGTGGCTGGGAAGCCCTGCCCCCTTGCTGTCATGGGCAAAGACCCAGGCTGCCACTTAGTGCCTTCCACACCCTGACCACAGCAAGAGGTCTAGGGATGGGCATGTGACCCGAGGTCACACACATGGGCCCTCTATCTGCTAATCTGGTGGGATGAGGGCCTGAGCTGTCGGTGGCCACCCCAAGAGCCACTGGGGATAGCTGGCCTGAGGAGGAAGCCAACGGAGGAGAGCAGGGCCGAGGATGGAGAGGGACAGTCTTGGTGGCAGCCTTTAGAAACCTGGATCCAGCTGAGCCTGCAGCCAGATCTGGCCAGATCTGGGGTAATTTCACATGTAATAAAGAGTCTTGCCCAGGAATGGCCACATAATTTACAGCCCAGTGCAAAATGAAAATGCAGGACTCCTTATTTCAAAGTGATTACGAATTTCAAGACATCAAACCAAGCGCGGGACCCTTCTACGTGTGGGACACTGTGTGGCTGCTCAGGGTACACACCCAGGAAGCCAGCCCTGGTCCTGCCCAATACCATCCTCCCCACTTCCCAGAAGAGAAAACCAAGGCTCAGACAATGAGAACAACTTCCCAAGATTAGACAGCCAGCAAGCAGATGAGATATGACCATAACCTGCCATATGCAGCTCTGGAACCCTGAGATTCTAATCATAGCAAGCCACCCACCATCTCCACCTGTCCTGAGATCCTGCCATCCTCTGGCATGACTCTCTCCCCGCCCAACCCCATGCTGTGTTTTTATGTCACCTTGTAGTGTGACTTTTCTCAGAGAGGTAGAATTAGAAGACACCTTTGAGTCCAACATATCATCCAAATGTAAGAATCCTCCCCATACTTTTCCAGGCTCTGCTTAAATGCTCCCTGTGATGGGGACCTCAGTACCACACAAAATAGCACATTGCAGGTTGGGGAGGCTCTTGATACAAGCAATTCATTTTAAGTTGAGCCTAAATGACTTCTACCCATTAGTTTTTATCCTCCCTCTCCCTCCCAAGTCCCAGCTGGGACCACAGAAAACAAATCAATTTGTTCTCTCCCAGGACAAACATCATTCAGATATTTGAGACTCAACCACGTCTCCCTTTACCCCCTCCTCCCCAGGGTAAGTCTCCAGGCTCCTTTGATGGCTCTTTGGGATGGTGTTCAGCCCTCTCTCCATGCTCTAATGTGTCAAATTGCCTCTTACAATGAGGTGCCCCCATGCAATGTAAGGGACCCACACCTTCCTGTCCCCTCCCCGGTTTCCCACAGCAGGTGTTGCCAATGCTTTGAGGCTTCATCCTGGAATCCTGGCAAGAAATGAGGACCCTTTGCCCTGGTGAATGTGGAGGGGGTGGCATGTTTACTTTTAGTGACCATCCCAGTCTTTTCTGAGAGTCCGGCTGCCATCTACATAACCAGCTACCCCAGATTTCAGCAGAAGGACCAGGTCGTGTGCTCCCGGCCCCACCCCATAGGCTCTCTGAGGGTGGGGCCTGAGTCAGGTATGGGAGCCAGGCACGCAGGTGCTTGAGAGTCTCCACCCATTGCTCTCCACATTCTTTTCTGGAAGGACAGCCTGGACGCCTTCTTCCCCCCTTCCCAAAAGGGAAGAGAAAGATCACCATTGCCTCCCCCTGTCCCGGCTCCAGCTGCCTCCCTATGGCAGTAGAAACCCAAGCTAGTGGATCAGGAAGCTTCCATCACAGGGAAACAGACATCTCAGATGTCTCACAGAGTGCACTGTCCTCAAGGAACACGTTTTACCACGTGTGCGCTCAGTGCTATGCGCATGGCTATTTGGCTACTTTGGGCTTCTTAGGTGGGAGAGGGAAGGAGGAGAGAGGGAATCACAGTTCTCCTGGCTGGTCACCCTCTCTGGGGAGCACACAGCAGTCCAGTCCAGCCAAGGTCACCACCCCCAACCCCCAGCTCCCACCCAGACCCTGCGAGCCCCTTCCCTCCACGCTCTCAGCCCTCAGACCTTCTGCACAAGCCCCTGATATAACCTTTCAGAGCCTCAGCGGTCTCACACGTGCAGGTCAGTGGTGCAGCCTGCGTGAGTGCACCAAACCCAGCTCCCAGCACATCCTGGGAAACAGTTACAAGTTCACCTCCTTCCTCACTGACCTCCCACCCTTCACTGCCTGGAGAGAACAAGTCAGAATCCCAGAGTGTCAGAGCTGGGAATGGCCCAAGAGGTCACCTGAGGCTCAGAGAGGCTGGGTAACATGTCCAAGGTCACACAGCAAATAGCAGCAGAGCCCCGCCCCGCCCCGCCCCCCCCCAACAACACAGGGCCCTGAATCCCAGACCTGTCCTTTTCCCACTAAATGGGGGCTAGATAATGATCAAATGAGGAAACAGCCAGAGGAATCTTAACTCCACACGTAAATCCTGGTTCCCACAGCCCTTGCTAATATGAACATTAACACTGGTGACAACAGGAACAGCTGCCATTTACTGGGCCCTTACTAGGCATTAGTGAAGTTAGTAATGGTGACAGTAATAATAAACTCTTGCAACGATGCCAGCAAACATCTGCTCTGCACCAGGCGGACACTATGCCCTTCCCATCTGTCAATGCTCTCCATCCTTGCCACCACGCTATCAGGTGGCTTTTGGGGCCAGTGGTCTCTGGCACTGAGAAACGTTCAGATTTCTGGAAGGGCTGGGAGCTATGTGTCACCCCCCCACAATCTCTCCCATTCATATTTCCCAAGGGGCACCTAAAGGGGGTAAACCATGGCCATAGACAAGCTCATTTCCGTTCAGGTTCCATTTTGCCACCAAATGCGTTGCAAATGGTAGTTTTGTTTTTCAAAGTGTTTTTTGGACTTTGGAATCGCAGATAAGTGAGAGCAGACCTGTAGGACTACTGCCATTTGACAAAGCAGGGAACTGAGGCACAGAGAGGCTGAGTATCTTGCCGAGGGTGTCAGAGCAGAGCTCCAGCATGGGCAGTTTGGTTCTGGGGTCCAGGCCCCGGGCCACCACTCTATATTTTCTACAAGCCTTGCAGTCTGGGTTCCCTGCAACCCTGGCAGGGGTGGGGGCCAGCCAGGTCTATTCTCCTCCATTGACGGACGCAGAACCCATGGCTTGGAAGGCCTGTGCTTTGCCCAAGGCACCCAGTCTCCCCTGTTGCTGCCCTGGGAACAGAGGCTGCTGGGGGGAAGGACAGATGGTGGCCCTGGAGACCACCTCAGGGAGAGCCCAGAGGCTCAGTCCCTCCCACCCGCCCAAGAGGCCTGGAGAGAGAAGGAAGATTGGACCCATCGCCTTCCAGAAAGCCTTTTTCCTTCAGGCTCACACAAGTCCCACCTCCCCAACTGGGCCTCATCTGCAGGAATAAACACCACCAGGGCATGTTTAGTCTTCCACTGGGATTTACAATGCGCTAGGAAAGAAAAAATAAATCATTCATTCCAACTCGGGTGATCGAGTGGCGCCAGAACTTCCCCAGCAAAGCCAGGAAATTTCCCCCTGCTTTCCAGAAAAGGAGGTGGGCCAAGGTGAGGCCAGCTGGGGCTGGGGGCGGGAGGTGTGAGGGTTGCAGGCAAGCACAGGAGGGGACGGTGAGGTACCACGACAGACACAGCCTGGACTGAAGTCAGGAAGGCTGATTCTCCAAACAAGCCCTGCTCTGGGGCTGGGGGGGGGGGCCTCTAAGGCATGGCTCTCTGTCAGCAGCCAGGCAGATTATACCAGCTCGAGGGGAGGAGCATGGAGTAGAGGAAGGCACGGCCTTGGGTCGGAGGATGGAGATGGAAATCTCTGTTCTGATGCATCTGAGCTGCGTGTCTCCATGGCCCAAAGTCACTGTTTTTCTGGGCCTCAGTTTCTTAAACTTGAACATGCTCTCAAAACTAAAATGTGCGCCAAGTGACTAGCTCAGCTCCTGGGACATGATTGGCGCTCATAGATGGGCACCGTCTTTATTACTGTGAGATGGGGAAACACAGGAGTGAAAAGGTGGACTGCCTGACACCCCTGCCATGTTGACCAGCTTCTGAGTCACAGGAACCCGCTCACTGGGGCCCAGTTCTTAACCACTCTCTTTGTAATGTACCACTGACTGGGTCCCAGAGAAGCCCCAGGTGCCACAGGGTGGAAATGAAGACCTAATCCCATAGTCCTTGCACTGGAAAAGTAGTTTCCCTTCCCTAAACACTGGCTTTCTGTCTGGCACCCAGCGAACTTCCTTTCATCTACTAAACTGCCATTTCTCCTTTTGCCTTGGCTGCCAGGAAGCTCAGTGTTCAAGTT
>NC_041229.1:95505056-95613202 GCF_002837175.3 Physeter macrocephalus | reverse complement strand
CAGCCATATGACTGAGTCCTGGCCAGCGAGACTGAAGCAGAAGTCCGACGGGGGTTTCTGGGAAAGAAGCTGGTGCCACCTTCTTCCTGTCTTCAACATGGGTGGGATGTCTGGAGCCATGGCAGCCATTTTGCCACCATGAAGTACTAAGCACAAAGAAAGGCCACAAGGATCACAGAGACTAGGCCTTGATTGACATGATGGAGCCACTGTTAAATATGAGAAGCCACTGTCTTCCAGAATTCTTGCCATTTGCTTCAACCCTTTTAAGTTTAGATTTTCAGCTACTTGGAATCAAACATGTTGTTCACTGACTCAAAACTGTGATGAGGATGTGAGGCAAATTCAGAAATGCATCCTGGGCTTCAGGGAAGTGGGCTTTGGAGAAAAATCAAATAGAAATAGTCCCTCAGCAGAGGCTTTTAAAAGGAAAGAATGCTCAGGAGGGATGCTAGTGTCTCAGAAAAGGAATCCCAGAAGTCAATCTCTGGTAATCCTCATGAGAAACAGGGGAAGAGTCATCGTAAAGAACTAATGTACCCGCACAGGGACCTCTCTGATTAACTTCAATTTCAAAGCCACACCCAGGAGATGGAAGGAGGCATCATAATGGTGGATGAATCCAGAAATGGGAAGCATGTCAGGATGAAGCCCTAAAAGAACAGGGCCCATGGGAAACCTCCCTGAACAATTCACAAGTGGCCTTAAGATAGAAGCTTGGCTGTGGGCAGCAGGCAGTCCTAATGGTAGAAGTTTGTTTGTCTTTATCAACTCCCAAGCTGTGCTGGCTGCTCTGCTCCATGGAGTTGTGTGTCCCAGGCGCCTTGATGCTCTGACATTCTAGGGGGCCACCCTCCTCTGCAAGGTTTGAGATGGCTGTCACGATGGCTGTCACCACCAGCCAGGGGTTGGGGGGGAGAAGGAGGGGCAGGCACAGTGCTTCCTCTTAAGGACATGACTCCATTGCACAAATCGCCTCTGCTCACCTCCCTTCAGCTAGAACTGGGTCATATGGCTTAGCTGCAAGGGAGGCTGGAAAGGGGGGTTTTACCTGGTGGTCATGGGGTCTCTAAACCTCCTCTTTCCAAGGAGGAAGCATGAACCGAGCATGGGGGCAGCCAGCAGTCTCTGCCACTGTGTCGGGAATCTGAGGTCCGGAGAGTGTGTCTTGGCCAAGGTGACACAGCTGCTAACAGCCAAGGTCTGCCTGACATCACAGCCTGAAACACCCCCCCCACGCCCTGCAGCCTCTCCTCACAACTGAGACCTAACTCCTGGGGCGCTGCCCCTGCCGCCAGCTCATAGCAGCCTGATTCCAGGACCTTTGTTTCTTTATTTAGGTCTCTTTCCCCCAGTGCAGGGAGGCAGGACCATAAGGGGTAGAGGAATGTGGCTTTGGACCCTGAGGAGTCCTTGGACATGACATGAGCAGGTGCAGGGGATGAGGGTGCTGAGTTCATGAGGCAAAGCTGAGGCTGGAAAGAGTCTCATCAGACAGTCAGGGTCAGGCCGCAGCCCAACTCCCACCCCCACCCCCACCCCGGGACTCTAAGAGGCCTGACTTGAGCCTCGCCCCCATCCCACCCCAGTCCCTTCTAGCCCATCATCTAGTTTTATTTTCTTTATAGTAAAATTATTATTTCGTGTGAAATTATCACTTGCTATGTGTTGGCTGCTTGCCTATCGTCTGCTTCCTCTAACCAGACTGTAAGCCCCGCAGGAGCAGGGGTCTTGTCTGCTGTCCCCTGCTGTGTCCCCTGCACCTGGCACTCTGCCATGAGAGCCTCATCAAAGGCCGAATCAAGTGAGGGGTGTGGGGCTCAGGTCACCCTCATTCTCCCCCACTGCTCTGCCTAGCCTGGTCTCACACACACCCCTGAGGTGTATGGGGACTGGTCAGTGGGAAGGGGATCAAGGTCAAGGGCACTGTCTGCCTCACAGAGGGGGCACAGCAGGGGCCCTTGCAGCCCCCAGAGGTGGCGCACACAGGAAGGGAAAGGGCTTCTTCTGAGATTGAGATGAAGTCCTTGGGTTGTAAAAGAAGCCAAGAAGTCTAGGAGCTTCCCAGACCCTGGAGATTAAGGTCAGGGAAACCTTGCTCCTGTGGGATCCGGAAGCGCTCCCACATGGCAAAGGTGAGCTTCCCTCCAAATAAAATGCACAGCTGAGGAGGTGCCCCCACTGTGTAATTCTGTTTCTGGCTCCTGACACCTGCATTACCAGAAGCTCAGGGAGGGTTCTACCTGGAACACTGGAAAACTCCTAGTCACCCCTGAGCCCCAGCCAAAAGGCCCACTCCTCAATCAGTCTGATTGATTATTGATGTCTGTGCAGACACGTGAACAAGGCGGGCTCTGGAGGTCAGACACTGGCTGCAGCGGGCATCAGGGCTCTGAATGCTCATGGCCATTGATGGACTGTCTGACATTCTCATCCTTTCCCCCTTTTGGTTGGATCTCAGGAGCACGCATGGAGCCTTCCTCAGCCCCCGTTCAGGAGTCCCATATCACAGCCAACATTTCCATGGGATTCCCTGAGTGCCTTCAGACCTTCAGGGCCCACACTGTCACCCACCCAGCTCTGGCCACCCAAGCCCCAATGGACAGGCTTCCCCTGCCTGGGGGAGCAGGGCCTGGTACCTGCTTGTTCAGGAACAGGTCCCTTCCCAGGAGGCATTCCTCCCTGCTCAGCAGGACCCCGTCCCGACTCTGGGGTTCTCTCCGGCAGCAGGCCTCCGGCACCTCGTCACCGTCCAAAGTCAGGAGTCGGAAAACTGTTGCAAACTTAAAGTCTTCAGGCCCGTTGACCCCGCAGCAACCAAACTAGGAGGAGAGCAAAGAGGAGGGGGGATGGGAGCTGGACCCAGGTATGAGGGTGCAGAGACACACAGCCACTTCAAAGGCCACTGTGAAGCAGCGGGCTGGAGCGGAGTCAAGACCCAGGTGTGGGTTGGCTGCACCTGCGCCTCCTGCGCAACTGTGGGAAAGTCACTCAGCTTCTCTGAGCCTCCAGCGTCCTCATCTGTAACGTGAGGGTGGTGGTAACCATTTCTACCTCACCGGCACTTAGCACTCAATAAATAGTTGCTATGATTCCTATCATCAATGACCGTTACAATTGCTTGAGGACTCAAGACAGGGGGAGCAAACAGGTTTCCTCCTGAGTCTGGACTGTGATGGATGGGCAATGGCTGCCAGCATGCTGTGCGAATGAGGGTTCTGAGGCCCGGTCTGGGCCGGGTGGATCAGTGCCTGATTGATTACTGATGTCTCTGCAGACACATGAACAAGGCGGGCTCTGGAGGCCAGACACTGGCTGCACTGGGCATCGGGGCTCTGAATGCTCACAGCATCCCTGGGGCCACTCACTGTGATCATGACAGAGTTCCAGGTGGCAGAGAAGACGTCTGTGTCGTTGTTGCCCCGGTAGTGCTTGGTGAGCTCCTTGGTGAAGAATTCGCGGGTGAGCTGGAGGCAAAGGGAGGGGGCAGGCTGAGATCGACAGCAGCTTGATACAGCTCCCCTCCCTGGCCTCTCCAGTGATCTGCTCCGGGGAAGGGAGGGGGAAGGCCTCAGGGTCCTGGTGCCAGTGATCCTCCTCCAAAGCAGCTAACTTGGGGCAGGCCCTCACCTCCAACCCCAGGACCTGTGGCCTCCCTGCATCGTTAGATCCCCGACAAGAAAACGCAGTCTACCCACACGGGCCTCGGCAAGCCTGAGGCCAGGGCCACCTGGGAACCTCCACCGTCCCTGCAGCTCCTCCCAGAGGGAGGGCTGGTCCACAGTGGGGCGCTCTCCCCTCATGCCACCGCCACCCCCACCCTGAGCTGTTCCTTAGACAGAGCCAAGTGGATGCACTGCGTCCCAGGCCCTGAAGAAGCCACCGTGTGTGAGAGGTATGACCCTGCTCCTTGCTGCAGGGAAGGGCGGGGACCCGGATGGTTGGAGCCTCTGTGATAAGATGGTCTATGGGGGCAAGTTGCCCAAATTTCATACTTGCCAGGGCCTCATCCAAGAGGGCTCTGTCCTGTTCTCCTGCATGGCACACATTCTGTGCTGGGGGGACAGCCTCTGTGACTATCCTCAGACTGTCAGATGACTACTGTTGGGCCACAGCTGGGCAAGGTGTGGAATGGAAGATGCTAGAACCAGGTGTGGGGTTGCACCAGATGCTTGGGAAGAGCAGAGACCCTTAAGGGCCCTCTGACTCTGACCTTCTGGAAAAGCCCTTGCAGGGAGAGGCTCACTGGGGTCTCTCTTTGGGCTGTGGGGCCTTGCTGGGCCGGTGGGTTGTGATTTGGGCTGGAACTACTGGATGAGAGGGCACTGACTCTGTGAGACCCTCTGGGGAGGGAGGGGCTGGCCATGAATGGGGCCGGAGCACACGGGGCCCAGTACGTACGTTTTCCCTGAAGATGAAGGCCAAGATGGCCGCCGAGAGCTCCGCCAAGAAGATGATCAGGATGAACAAGAAGAACTGCAGAGAGAAGGGGGCAGGCTCGTGAGCCCCGAGGGCGGGCGGGAAGGGGACAGGTGACCGCTTGCCGAGGCACCCTTCCATCTGTCACACAATTGACACAACGTACTGATTCTGAAAGACTGAGGAACTTAACTGCCATAAGCCAGACATTTTTCATAATAAACACACCAACAATCCATCTTTGGAGCCAACAGGGTTGTCCCTCTCCTGGATCCTGTCTCTTCCGGTCAGAAGGTTTCTGTCACTTTATCGTCATCCCAGGAAGACCCCAGTCATATACCCTCCCTGACTTTTCAGCGCTAACAGCAGCTGCCCCATAGAGGTCCCGAGGTTTCTCCAAACTCCTTGGTCTGAGGACTGCACTCGGGGAGAGCTTAGGATGCAGAGTGAGATGATCCGTACAGGATGCAGACATGAAACATCTCCTAGACCTGCCAAAGGCTTTGTTTTTTCTTTTTCAATGTCCAAACCCAAGGAGAGCCCCTGGCTTAAACAGATCAGCCAGCACAAGGCGTGCATTGTTCACTCCTTAGCCACAGGGGCGGGGGGCGGGGGGGAGGTCTCGCCAGGTTCAAGCCCATGGTCTCTGGTCTCATAGAGGCTTGCTTGGCATCAGAACCCGACACCTGTCCCACGGTCTCTTTTCTGTTTAGCCCCCATTTCCACAGGGGAGGAAGCAAGCCAGAGAAGGAGAATAACTTTCCTTTCCAAAGGTGTGCAGCTCAAAAATTGGAGACCAAATCCTGTCCTCTTAATCCAGCTCCTTTCAGAGCACCACGCTACCCCTTGTCTCTCTCTGCTGAAGAGCACAGTTCAGGGCTGGCCTGGCAGTGGCTCTTCTGAACCCTGGGGCTCTGGTTCCAGCAGGTCAGGGGCAGCCTTGCTGTAGTCAGCTGTGTGGGGTGACCTTGGACTGAGGTTGGGAGGCAGAGCTCCCTAACCAGAAAGGAGAAAGACAGAGGGACACCTGTGTCCCGGGCACGCTGCCCCTGGCCACGATGCCCATCCCATCCCCCTCCACTTCCACGAGCTCGTCCTTGGGCTGAGAGGTATGCTCCCCACCTCTGCAGCCTCTCAGCCCTGTGACAGTGATGGAGGGCCCTGGCAGGGCCCCTGGCATCTCCATTTGGCTGGTGACAGACGGTCAACCGGTTCTCTTTCACATGGCCTCCGCGGAGCCCCGCCCCGCCCTCTGCCCTCTCGGTGGAGTTGCTGGCAGTCCTCAGGCTGGCAAAGAGCGGCCTCAGAAATGGTTTCCACCCCAGCGACGTGACTGAGCTGTCTCTGCCTATCAACCCCGGCTCAGACAGTTATAAACTACGGATGAGACAGAACTCGTGAACTCCGCGTGCTCATCACTCTGGGAGCCTGCGTGCACTTTCCAGGGGACTTAGCACCGTGTCAGCGAGATGATGCAGGTGAAGCGCTGTGCACGAGGCTGGCACGATGTGAGCACGGCTCAGGTGGCCGCTCAGAACCAAGAGGAAGCATGGCCTTCCTAAAGACAAGGGCTGGCGCGGGCGATCTCCGGGAAAATAACAGTAGCTACAATCTATGGGGTGCTTAACACCTAAGCACTGTGGCTCTTACATGGGTGATTTCACTGAACCCTCTGGGCAGCCTGGAGTAGCAGCTGCTGTTCTCAACAACACCTCTGCTTTACTCATGGGGAAACTGGAACCCTGAGAGGGTAGAACTTGACCAAGCTGGCCCAGATGGGATAAACACAGGAACTCTGATTCCAGAACACAGCCTCCTTACACCATGTTATCCTGGAACCCAGAAGAGCCTCCAAGTCTTAAGACTTTCAGATGGCCTGCAGGGCCTCTTGTGGATCGACACCAATCCTTTTGCTTTCACATTTATCAAATGCTTATGTGTGCCAGGAACAGAGTTAAGCAAGATGCATATTTTCTTACGGAACCCTGATCACAACACTATGGCTGAGAAGGAGGTATTATTATCTTCATTTTACATATGAGGAACCTGAAGTTCAGAGAGGTTAAGTAACTGACCCCAGGTCACACAGCCAGGAAGTGGCAGAGCAGGGATTAGAATAAGGTTTTTCTGACTCCAAGGCCCATGTTCTTACCCACAACTCTGAGACCACCTCCTCTCTGTTCCTTCATTCTAGGGCTGTTTATTGAGCACTTAAGCTGTGCCAGGTACTGTGCTAGGTACTGGCAAACAAATACACATAAGGCAGATGTGGTCCCCATCCTCATGGAGTATCCATTGAGCCAAGGTTCATGATTCATGAAATGAAATTCATGAGATGAAAAGCATAAGATTCATGAGATGAAATTAAAGAATGAACCTGGTAACTGATGGATGGGGAAAGCAGGCCTCCCCAGAGGAAGGGGGTCTGCAGATCTCCTGGCCATTGCTCCTGCCTGGAGCAGGTCTCCCCAAGCATGGGGACTGAGGGGTGACATGAGTGTGTGAGTTTAAGTCACCTGAAGGAAAGTGCAGGGCTTTGGGGCCAACATCAGTAACAATGTCACTTCTGTAACTTCTCCAGCATGAAATAATTTCCTCCTGCTTGAGTACTACTGGTTATTTGGAGGGGTTCCTCCTGGACCTGGCCACAGGGCTGATGCTTCCTGGGGCTTCCCTTAACCAGGGCCTTTCCCAGGGTTTGTTTGCCTTGAGTTAATCTGACTTCACCCCCATTTGCCTCAGGACACAGTTGCCAGTAATTCCTGAACATCAACTTTATCACGCTTTGCTTAGGCTCAGAAAATTAATCAAGGGGTAAAAACTGCTATTTTGCCTACTTGTGAGCATTTCCAGACTTTTCTAACCCATCTGCCTACAGCATGTCTGCTTTTAGTTCTCATTTCTAATAATATTTACCAAATTTACATACTTCATGAACAATTCAGCTCATTTATCACTTTTAAATTACACTCATCTCTTTTTGCTGTTCTCTCTTCCACTTTAGCAGGTCTTGGTTATAAAATATTTTTAAAATGTGAATCTTTCAAAAAATGGGTTAAAAACATTCCTCGAACTAGTTATAGGTAAGCAACTAGGAAAAAGGGGATGCCATACAGTCTCACCAATAGGCTGAAATTGTTCCATGGTACGTGAAAATGCTGTAAAACTGATCAACAGGAGTGTTTGGAAAACGTGTTCTTAGAAGAGCTGACCGTTAGCTGACATTAGACTCATTGTCCCCAGGGCTAAGGGTCACTGGGACCCCTTGGGGTTTAGCCTCACAGCGAGGCAGAGGGGTGCCCTGCTCACTCCTATCCCCAGGCCTCCTCTCTCTGCAAGCCTTTAAGCCACAGTTCCAGAGGTGACTAAAGTCACTCTCTCTTGGCTTCTCTCAAGATGTCTTCCCTCCTTCCCTGAAGGGCAAGGAGGCGGCTCAGACTTCTTAAAAGGATGCAGTGGCCGGGAGGGGTGAGACCTGGGGCCTCTCTTCAGCTGGAACCACCACACAGCTGAGTCCAGGTTGGAAGAGAAAGCAGTTCTTCCTATTTTTCATGAATCTTTCTGAAAACCTTCCAGAAGCTGTGGTGGCCCTAGAAACACGCAAGCATGCGTACCACGCACGCATACAACACATAGGTACAGGCACACACATGGAGGCCCTGACATATTCTGCACATAATTTTGGGTGAGTTTTGGACCCCTTGAGTCCATTCCAGGTTAGGAGCCTCTGGATCAGCCCTGGTCTGAGAGACAGCAGACCTGAGTCCAAGACTCCCCTGGCTTTGACCTGCACTGTGACCTCAGGGTTGTGTGTGTTAGGGCTCTGAGAGAGAGAGGGGAGGGGAGGGGAAGGGGAGAGAGGGGAGGAGAGGAGAAGGGGGAAAGGAAGCAGGGGAAGTAAAGAAAGACAGAGGCAGGCGGGGGAGGGGGCGTGGTCCAGGAGAAGGAGAAGGAAAGGCAGCAGGCACAGAAACCAAGAGATCAAGAGAAAGGCAGAGATAGAGAGACAGGAAGACAGAGGCAGAGAAAGAGCGAGAAAAGAAAGGGAGAGGGCTTCCCTGGTGGCGCAGTGGTTGAGAGTCCGCCTGCCGATGCAGGGGACACGGGTTCGGGCCCCGGTCCGGGAGGATCCCACATTGCCGCGGAGCGGCTGGGCCCGTGAGCCGTGGCCGCTGAGCCTGCGCGTCCGGAGCCTGTGCTCCGCAGCGGGAGAGGCCGCAACAGTGAGAGGCCGGAGGCAGAAGAGGGGATGGGAAGGGATGACTTTAAGGTTCGGTGGGCGCACCGGCCACAGCCGGGACTTAACTCTCTCTCAGAGGACTTGGAGCAAACCTCCTCCTATCCCGGGGTCTCAGCCTTCTCCCCTAAGCACTGGGGAGAGCGATGTCTTGTCCAGCTGGCAGGCTCTGAGGGAGCCACTTAGCTGGAGAGGGCTTGCGAAGCCTCCAGCCTGCTTCTGGCCCAGAGCCCCAGCCTGGCTTCCTGTCTTGGCTTCAGGGATGAGCCCATTAACGTTGGATGAGCCCTGGGGGCTGAGATGCAGGGTGGGCAGAGGAGGGATGTAGGAAGGGAGCTCTGGTGTGTCCTGGGACCCATACTCAGCTCCTTTCAAAGTCCCCAGCTCCCCAAGCCCAGACTTTTCCCTGCACCGTCGGACACTGTGCAGAGCTCTCCACCAGGGGGAGCCCTCGGGTTTCTTTGTTTCTCTCCAGAAGGAAAGTTTGCAGTGCTTATACCCTGCTGCCCGAGGCCAGAGGGACCCAGGGCGCCTGTGTCACACGCATCACAGCTGATTTCACTTTCTCTCTGTGACACGGATGGGGAGTGTACAGTCTGTTCTAATCTGGGGAGGAGGCATTTGTGCCAGATCTCTGCCTCCCAAAGCCACTGGTGCCGGCTCATCGGCAGGAGTGGACAGACGCCTTGCAAGCCCACGTCACTGACCAGCCCACGTCTCCCTATCACTTAACCCCCGACCCACGCAGCTGCTCACCCATGAGGAGCGTCTGCAAGCTGGCCCTTCCACGCACACGCTTCTAAGCTGGGCTGTTTTTAACCTACCCTCCAGCAGGACTGCACTCTACCCGGTTTTCCTAGCCCCGGGGGCACAGGACCTCATAGGAGAGGAAGCCCCATCACCAAGGCCAGGGAAGTAAGCAGAGGCCCAAAGGGCCACAGCCCATGTGGACACAGAAGACCAGAGAAACAGGACATCCACCGCTTGTCTTGTTTGGCTCCAACCTATAGCTGAGCTGGTTCGCCCCTCACTTGACGAGAAGACACTAAAGCTCAGAGAGGTTAAGAAACCTCTCGGAGTCACATCATTAGTTACGATACAGAGCGGAGCGCACACACAAGCCCAGGCCTGCCCAGCTCATCCTCGTGGGCTCGCCTGCCTCTCACCAGCCTGTCCACCAGGGAGGGGACGGCCACTCGGCCCCTGATGCATCTATAGCACCTAGTGAGCTATGTGGCCTGTAATAGCGGGTCAAGGACTGTTTATTTAATGAATAAAGGCCCTTCAGAGGTCATATCATTTCCATTCTAGAAGTGGAAATGCGAAAGCTGAATGATTTCTCTGATAGCTATCTTAGCTCTTTTACCACAGAGTTATATATTCAAGGTCTTATAAACAGGTAGAAAGCATCACGAGTCGACGTTCTCAGCTGACCCTGCCTTGGCGAAGCCTGGCTGTTTAGACCTGGAGGCCAAGGCCACTGTCCACCTGGGAGCAGCTCACCCACACGGCAGGCACGGGTCCAAGCGCAGACGCATATAGGAAGGGCTGGTGGTCCTCCCGCTCCTGGAGGACGGCCTACTCGGCTCAGACCTCAGTGTGAGTCCCCTGGAGTGTGGACACAGGGCCCCCAACGCCCAGCCCGGGGCACCCATGGGTGGGGTGGAGGATGGGGTACTCACCAACAGCAGCAGACACTTGTTCTCCCGGACTGCCCCGCAGCAGCCCAGGAAGCCGAGCAGAAAAAGCAGGCCCCCCATGGCCAAGAGGATGTAGGCGCCCGTGATGAGCAGGGGGTTGGCGGCCACGATCTCCCGGAAGCCGGTGGGGTCCACCATGACCCAGATGCCGACGCCCAGCAGGCAGGCCCCACCCAGCTGCTCCCCGGGGCCAGTCAGGAGTGGGGAGAAGAAACAGGCAGACACGGAGGTTAGACACTCCACACACACACGCCATTTCCCCGAGCGAGGCCCTGGGGCGGAGGTGCTGCGTGCCCACTGGACTGGGCAGAAACTCCATTTGCTGCTCGAGTCAGTGTTCCGGCAGCGTTTTCCTCTGCTCTGAATTTCCCTACTTGCCCTGACCTGCGGTGTGTCACGCAACCTCCAGATGCAGTCTCTGACCCACGCCCCACCTCGGGCTTCTGAGAACCATGTCCTGTAGAGTTTATCCACCACTTTTATATTCTCCTTAAATGTTAGAGCTGCTGGGTAATGAGGTCATTCAGTCCAAACTTCTGATTCCACACTGAGCCCCAGAGGGGACCAACGAACTTACCGAAGGTCACACAGCAAGTTCACGGCAGAGCCAGGGCTGAACCCCAGGCCTCCCTGACTCCAGCCCCAAGGACCCTTGCCAAATCCATGAACATGCTCTGACACCTATGCTGGGAAAACACAGACAAAAGCCATCCTCTTTGTCCTCAACAGGAGCTCTCAGTTGGGTTGGGGTCACCACTCTCACATCACATTCTTTTTATGTCTTCATTTCCATGGCCCTTATCTCCATGCCTTACTTATCTTTGGAGAGAGGCAGCTTAGTCCAGAGAAAGGGCTGTGCCACTTATTAGCTGTGTGACCTTGGGTAAGTGGCTTAACCTCTCTGAACCTTGGCTTACCCATAGGTTAAAAGAAGATACTTTTCCCACCTCCCAAGGTGGCCCCGAATAAGAAGAAAGGACAGAATGGACGTGAAGGTGCTTAGCAGGGTTCAATAAACATCCATTCCATTGGTCTTGGACACAGACCAGTATTGGAAACAGACCTGTTGCAGGAGAAACCATTTGGCAACATCAGATTTTAAAGGCTGGGAAGTGTTTGAAATCCCCGTGTCGTGGGAGGACCTGAGGAATGACAGAAAACTGCTGAGCTTTGGCTCGGCTGAGGGGTCTGTAAGCTGGGGGAAGAGCTGGATGGTTTGCGGCAAGAGGTGATATTTTCAGGTGCGGTGGTGGGAGGGGGGAGGCAGAGAGGCCTGAGGGACCCAGGGACAACCAACGACAGAATCTACATTTTTGCCGTCTGCTGTGCAACGCCTTTCTCCTTGGTCTCCCCACAAACCTCCAGGGAAACCTCCTCATAGCTGTTGGAGGTTTGGGGGTTTAATAATTGTGTGCTGAGTTCTGCTTCAAGGGCGGGGGCATGAACTGGGCGGCCCAGGATGACTCGGCCCCATTTCACCTAGGGACACGGGCTGCCCAAGGCCACCCAGCTTGGAAGTTGGGTCTAGAATTCAAGTCTGTGGGGTTCCCCGCTCTTCAGGATTAGGGGCAGGGGAGGGAATCCAGGAGAGTTGCTGAAATGTACAAAAAATAGATGGTGACAGACAGACCGACAGAGTCAGTCTTGACCAGAAGAGGCCTCTCTTTCCTAGTGACCCTGCCCTGGGGGACATTAGTAGATGTTTACTCATCGAGGTCTTGGCTGCACTAAGGTCAAAGGTTGAGGTGGGGTCACTCGATGAGCGTGGCTTTGCTCCTGGGAGAGGCCATGGGTCTGAGCAGAGCAGGTGGGCTGTGCTACAGGGCGCTGGGCTGGCCATCTGGGCCCCCAGGGCCTCTGTCCTTTCACGCATAGAATCCATAGGTTGGATGGGGATGGAGCTGACACATTCCAGGCACTTCCTAAACTAATCTTGCTTCATTTGCAAAAAGACCTGTTGAGGGAGGAGGTTAAAGCATGAAGATACTGAGGTTCAGAGGGGTGAAATGTGTTTCAGATCACATAGCTGGAGAGATGCAGAGCTGGGCTTTGAACCCAGGTCTCTTGGTCCCAGAGAGGTTTCAGATTTCATCAGGTGGCTCCGTCCTCTCCGCCCATCCAGCTCCTCCTCTCCGCCCATCCAGCTCCGATGTCCATAACTGCTCTGGGGGTCAGGGCTGGGTGGGGTTCCCTGCTGCCCTCTGATCACCCCCATCCTCCTTCCCCCTCCCCCCAACTCCCTACCACGGGTCAGATTTCAAGACAGTAGCCAGGACTAAGGCCCCTATCCTTTCTTTTTTAGAGTAGCTGAAGCATCATCCCAGGGGCTGTGCAAAACACCTCTCCTGTGATGGTGGGCTCTAGGAGTGGGGCCACTCTAGGAGCGGGCCTCCCCACCGTGAGCCCCCAGCTGGGCAGGTAGAGCTGCTTCTAGCACTGGCCCCTGTTCCTGTTCCTGGGACTCAGCCCCATGGGACTTTCAAGCAGCAGTCAGTCCTGCCCACCCCGCAGAGGCCTGGGGAGACCCCGAGAATGTTCCAGGAATACTTACAAATATGAAGAAATTGAACACAAACATCAGATACTTCATGCAGCTCAGACAGTCGCCTTCCATGGTGCTCCCCCTACAAAACAGCAAGGCCCTCTTAAGTCTTCCCACTGGGGGACCCCATCCAAAAAGAACTCCTGCCCCTCCCCCCTCTCCTCCTCCTTGGGGTGTCCCAGTAGCCAGCCTGCCCTTGTAGCCGATGGGGGAAGAGAGCAGCTGATAACAACCTCCTTATCAGAGGACTGGTGCTTTGCCCTGTGAGGCCAGAGTTAGGAGTGAGAACTCGAGAGCCAGCCTGCCCGGGTTCAAGCCCTGTCTCTACCGCTCATTTGCTGTGTGGTCTTGGGCAAATTACTCCACCTCTCTGACTCTTGCTCTCTCCAACTTGAAAATGGAGATTAAAAACAGAAGCTTCCTCCCCAGCAGTGTTGGGAGGATTAACTGAAATAATGCAGAAGCATGCTTAGCAGGTACTCAGTGTGGCAGGTGCTCAGAGGTGTGACATCGTGATGTTACTTGCTTGCAGACATGAGCCTCGTATTTGGTAGATGAGACACTAGGGCTCAGGGCCTTGAGGGACTTGCTAAGGTCCTAGAGCAGGATGAGAACCCAGGCCCGACAAACTACCTACCACCCCACATACCCTCCGACTCGAAGGACCTGTCCAGTGAGGAGGGGTGTTGCAGGGAAAGAGCTGCAGGCACCTCCTGGGGCCCCAAGCCCCCAGATGCTCCCCCGCCCTGACTACCTCTATCGTGAGACCTACAGCATCCCACCTCCCCCAGAAGTATGCCCATGGTAGCGGATCACTGAATACAATTCTATTCAACAAACATTTATTGTGCAACGACTGGATGCCAGGCACTGGGGCTTGAAAACAAGATGTAGCCCTCCCCCATGCCCGGGGGAAGCAGACGGCATCTCTTATCGCAAGTCTTCCCTCAAGGTGCACAAGTCACGGTTATATTCAATATACAGTGTTCAATATTTCTACACTTCCTTCCTGACAGCCCTGGGGAGAGGATGGGCAGACCCAGGAGGACCTACCCCTTCCTTTGTTCCAGGCCCCATCCTCCCAGCAGCCAGTGGAGGGCTGAGATTCAGTGGGGACCCATGGGTATGGCGGGCCTGTTTAGCTAGCATCTCTTGGTCCACGCCACTCCCATCAGTTGTTAAACCATTATCCTTGATGGTGGGTCGGCCTCGTCTCTTGCACCATGCCCAAGCCCAGGCTCTCTTCCTCCAGAACAGGTCCCCACACCAAGCCACCAGCTCTCCTCTATCTCATCCATCTCTGACCTTCTAGAAGCAGCAACTAACCTGCATCTAGACATGGCAGTTGCAAGCATGGGCTCTGAAGTCAGACATACCTGGGCTCCAATCCTGGCTCGTCACACCTCTCTATCTCTGTGTCTTTGGTAAGTGACTTAACATCTTGGGCCGCAGTTTCTTCATCTGAAAGTGGGCATTTAGGACGTGCATCGTGGCATGTGGTGAGGATTAAATGAGACGTCCTGTGTCAGGGCTCTCCACGGCACCTGGCTCAGAGTGGGATGAACAGCTCTTACTAGGAACACACCTAACTTTACAGTCATAGGTGACTCACTGGGCTATCACTGCCCATGAGATCAGGACCCCAGGACAAAGACTTGCACCCTAGGCACTGCATGCTGACCCCCCTCTCCCTTGGGCACTTGGCTGATGCAACTCCATACATCTGCTGAGACCCTGTCGTCCTTGGAAAGGGGGAAGAGGACAGGAAAGAACATTCATTGAGTACCAACTCTTTGCCAGCCACACTCCAGCTCCGTGAAGTGACTGTCCTGAATCTTTCAACAAGCGCATGAGGCAGGAAGCACTGTGCCCATTTTACAGATGAGGACACTGAGCCTCAGGGAGGTGAAGGTGCCCAACATCCTGGAGCTTGTAAGCATGCCCCTCAGCTCACTCCAGATCCTGTGCTCCACCTGGTCCAGGGACCACTGTTCAGGCAGACAGCAGGGCAGAAGGAGCACTGGACTGGGAGTCTGGAGCCCCAAGCTCCAGCCCTGCAAGTCACTTCCTCTCTCTGGCCTCAGTGTCTCCATCTGCAAAACGATGGAGATGGAGTTTGATGGGCTGTCAGTTCCTGCCATCAGGCTCTGACTTGGGTGGGCTTTTAGAGGGCAGGAGGGGCGGCCCCAGTGAGATGCTGAGAAGTCTGCAGGGGGCCAGGCTCTGGGGCCCCCTCCTCTGCCTACCCAGGCAAAGCTGTTCTCCAGGGTCTGATCCGGCTTCAGCTGGCTCTGGCTCTTTGGCATTTAAGGGGCGTAAGAAATATGGCAGCTGATAAACGGGCTACCTGTATTTATTATGTACCACATTCATTAGAGATTACATCTAATGGGTGGCTTATGGAGTGCTGGGCTCCCAGATGAGTGCAATAAAAGGGGACGTGTCTCCTAGGAAGAGCCTCTGACAACCTCAAAGGTGAAGCAGGTAGAAAAAGAGATGATGTGAGCTGGAGGGTGCATGGAGACAGGGAAGCCCAGGCGTCAGCTCCAGGGCAGGGTACAGAGTGGACAGAGGGTTTTGGAGCCTGACAGAGGATCACATCCCAGTTGCTTAGCTGGTGGCCTGGGGCAAGTTCTTGAACTGCATACATCCGAGTTTCCTTTTCTTGAAAATTAGTATAAAAAATAATGCCTTTCTCATAATGTATGGAAAATACTGAGAACAGAGCTTGGTGCATGGTAGCTGATAACAGCAACAGCAAGTAGCAGCTGGCTGCCCTTGAGTTCTTACTATGTGCCAAGGAACATGCACAATCTCATTGAATCCTCGTGAGGCTCCTGGATGTAGGTAATGTCATTTCCCTTTTTTCAGGTGAGGGAATTGAGCTTCAGAGAGATGGAATCACTTGTCTTAGGTCACACAGCATAGAAGTGCCTGAACCAGGATTTGAACCCATGTCTGTCTTAATCTGGAGCCACAACTCTTAATCATCATTTTCAATGAATGCTAATTCCCTCGCCCCATTCACCCATTTTCCTCCAAAATTCAGGCCCGTCTTCACACCTCCTCTACCATTTTATTTCCCAGTGGCCAGAGAGACGGCCTCCTGCGTCATCGCCCACGGCCAGCCTAAAATCAAAAGACCAACAACTGCCAGCTCCACCAGCCACAGGGGCTCCTGAATGTGGGGACACACCTCCACGGCCAATTGGCCAGACAAAAGTGACAGACACATGGCACCTCCAATCGCTGCCTGCTTCTGGGTGTTAGCTCCACCCACCCACGGAGCCTTTTGGACGCTAAACCCATCACCACGCAGTGCCCTAATTTACTTCTAAGGAGAGTAGAACGTAGTCTCTGGAAGGCGGATTGAGAAGAAACTGCAGACCGTGGAGGTACAAAGGCTTGGGCTGTTCCTCAAAAAAGATGTTCGAAAGGCACTTATGAAGGAGACGGAGGGGGCGGATCTCTGCTAAATGGAAAGGCCATGCCCTCCCTGGGGCCAGGGGTGAAAGGCCCACTGAGTTTTCCCCATTCCACGAAGCCCACAGGGTCCCGGAGGGGAGGGTGGCAGTGACGGTGGGGCTTCAGGGTCACACGGGTCGTGACTCCACCACCTTCTAGCCCCGGGGCCAGTGGACAAATCACATAAGCTCCCTGGGCCTTTGCTTTCGTGTCTGCAGAATAGGGCCAGGAATGTTGACCTGCTCAGGAAATCAGAGGACTGAGGATTAAATGATAAATAACGTATGTAGGGCTTCTCACTCCAGGCCTGACACACGGCGGTTCCTCCCCTTCCCTCCTTGCCCTGCTCTTTCAGACCCTGAGAGGGGAGGACCCTGATCCGGAGGATTTCTGCTCAGGGAGGAGGAGTGTGGTCAGTGGTTTTCATACTGGGTTCCCCGAGGCTAGCAGTCTCCTAAAGCCATTTTCAGGATTTCAAGTAACACCTCAGAAATCATCCCCTCCTCACCAGCTGGCTCAAGGGGCAAGTGTCTTGGGTTTTGGAGCCATTAAACCACTCCAGGGTGGGAACCCTATTTGTCATGTTGTTCAGAAGCTCTAACTGCTAGGTATGTATGACTCGGCAGTACATGAACTAGGGAGAAAGATATACTTCGTAAATGATGACTTGGTAAAGGCAGTGCTGTTTGACCGATAAAATCCTTTAAATCTTGAGGCCCAGAGAGATGAAATGCAGGAGTCAGCATCACAGGCAAACTTGCCCTCGTGTGAAATCAAATCCCACAGGCGCAGGGAAAGCATGCTGGGAAAGCAGTTCAGGTGCTGTGGGTCCAGCTGCCCTTCCATGTGGGCGCCTGCCCCAGGGTGAGCCTGGGTGGGAGCCGTGGACTTGCTGCCATGGCTCTCGCGGTCTCAAGACATCTGTGCCCTTCACAGCACCCGCCCCACCCCCACCCCCACCCCTGGCCTCTGAGGGTTGGTGCTTACAGATGGGTGCTTTATCATTCAAAGTGACCCCGGATGCCACTGACTGTTTCATGTATAACAAAGCCAGGTGTTTAAGGGCTTTAAGGGGAACTTTTACGTGACACTACTGTTTGTGTAAGCACTGATTTAGAATCCAGCCCTTGTATAACTGATGTCACCAGGATTTCAATAAAAGAAGTTCTTTGCCATGAAGAGGTAGGGCAGCACTGATCTGGCCCAACACCCTCACCATGGAAATGGGAAAACCAAGGCTGTGCAAGGGAAGGGGAGAATGGCCAAGTTACAAAACCAATTAGTGAGGGATCTGGGCCTGGAGCCCTGTTTCTTGAAGCCCAGGCCATTGCCTGGTAGCTACTCTCCACGCTCAATATTTTACTTATTTATTTTGGTAGCACACACCTTCCCTTGTTAGAATGTATGCTTAGAAAGGCATGGACTTGCTTTGTTCACTGCCATATTCTTAGTGTCCAGAGCAGTGCCTGGCACATGTGGGTCCTCAATTCCTATGTCTGAATGAATGAATAAATGCAGGAAGAGTAGGAAAAGAGAAAACAGACACAGAACAGTAGAGACTCAGCAAATCAGAGAAACAGACAAAGTCAGAAAGAGAGGGAAAGACGGAGAAAGACTGAAGGACAGAGACAGGGAAAGAGAGACAGAAGAAGAGATACGGGAAGGGACAGACAGACAGACTGAGAAAGGTCTGCTGGGGAGACAGGATGGTATCGGGGATGGCACAGGTGTGCACAGGGACGGGGAGGGGGGAAGCAATTGGTCACCTGGGCAGTTCTTCTGATGTCAGCAGGACAGTCTCTTGGTCAGAGGGGTTCCTGTATATTTCCTTTATTGGCCCAGCTTGTCCTGTAAGAGAAAATATTCAATTATTCTAGGAAGCCAATAAGGAGCAGCCACTTTCAAGAAGCTGTTTATGGGGCTTCCCTGGTGGCGCAGTGGTTGAGAGTCTGCCTGCCGATGCAGGGGACACGGGTTCGTGCCCCGGTCCGGGAAGATCCCACATGCCGCGGAGCGGCTGGGCCCGTGAGCCATGGCCGCTGAGCCTGCGCGTCCGGAGCCTGTGCTCCGCAACGGGAGAGGCCACAACAGTGAGAGGCCCGCGTTCCGAAAAAAAAAAAAAGGAAGCTGTTTATGAAAACCCGACCCCCCTTCGGACACGCACATTCTGGGCCAGTGCCTTGCTGATCTGGGCCCATTAGCGCTAATGAAAAGCTCTCAGCACCTGGGGCACTCCAGCTGGGGAGGCCCGCACTCCATGCCCGCCTTCTGCCCAGATGGCAGCTCCCGGGTGCCCTTGTTGGGGCCGCATGGGGAACCACATCTTCAAGAGACTTGTGGTTTCTGGCTCGGGCTTCAGCTCTGCTGACATGCTACTGCATGTGGCTGATGAACTGGGAGGAGAAGATGCCACCTGGATGCTACCTGGGCATCTGCACTGATGCCTCAGCAGAGAGAGTGCTGGCAGAGCTCCGTAAATCAAACACCCTCCCCAGAAACTCTGACTCCCAGGGGAGAGAAATTTGATGCTGGAAAGGGTTCCTTAGGCTTTGCATAAGGATTTGCCAGAAGACTCCTTTCCTCATTTCCACTGCCAGCTCCCAGCAGTGGAAATGAGGGTGTGATTTCAGCAGTCAAACGGGCCCAGATGGAGACTCCTGTTCTATCACATGTGTGGGGAATTCCATAGCCGGCTCCTGCTCAAACACTGGGCTAGAGGACATTTCCAGGGAAAATCTGAGGTCTGGGGGAGCTTGGGCTGCACCACTGCACCCTTCCCATGGGCAGGAAGGGGGAATTTCTGCGTCTTGGGTACCTGTTCAGATTTCTTCCCATTCTCATCAGTGGTGGGGATGAGGGGCGGTCGGTGAAAGATTCCTCTCCCTCCATCCTTCCCTCCATCCCTCCATCCTTCCCTCCATCCCTCCATCCTTCTCTCCCTCCATCCATCCACCCATCTGCTCAGCAACTCCTACTGTGCGCTGGGTGCTGTGTTAGGAAATGGAGATACAAACAAGCACGAACTCAACACTTGGGTGGCAGTGGGGGTAGGAGATTGGGGGAGGCAGGGAAGGGGTCACAATAGGGCTGGGGACCCACAGGAAGGAGGACAAACTCTCCACTGGTGTAACGCCACTGGGGGCAGTTAGGGAGTTTTCACCGGGAAGGGGATGGTGCAGGGGAGTAAGTTTTGAGGGGGTATAGAGGTGGGGATGGGCAGAGGTGGGGAAAGGCAGGAGAAGGGGCCCTCCTGAGAGCTCTCTGAGGCCCCAGGAACTGGTACCCGACTCCTGTTTAGCCTAAACATACACACGTGGCAAGTTCTTCAACTGCCTGCCTCGGTATCTGCTGTATGGTTTTGGGCTATATGCTTACATGCATGAGCTCATTAAATGCCAAGAACAACCCTAGGAAGTAGATATCATACCATCACCTCCATTTTACAATGGGGAAACCGAGACCTGGAGAAGGAAGTGACCTGTCCAGCATCACACAGCTAGAAAGTGATGGACCAAGAATCCACACCCAGCAGTCAGAATCAAAACTAGCTTTCATGGAAAGGGCTGCATTCACTCATAGGATTATGGCGAATCCTCAAGACAGATCTAAGGTGGACTATTGCCTCATTTTATGGAAGGAAACTGAGGCTTAACTGTGGCAAAGCTGTTGCATCCTCTTGAGATTCGAGGCTCTTTCTAAAACTCCAGGCAAGATGTTAGAAAAACTGTGATGGGGGCCAGGAGAGGGGAAGAGGGCAGAAGCCCAGCCCCATCTGAAAAGTGACAGATCCCCTGAAATTGATCCCGGAGGTGTGGGGAAGGGAGGACACTGTCACTACCAGGCAGGACACTGCCACCTGGGTGGACATCTGGGGAGAGAAGCCCCCGGGGTCTAGGCAAGGCCCAAGGAGCTCTGGGCTGGAACTCTATCCAGGGATAGCTCACAGGGCAAGATGAAGCCAACTCAGGGTCCTTCCTAGAGCTTGGGTTTCTGTGGCCTAAGGAATGGAATCCCCAGTGTCTAGTTCAGGAGGTGCACCCCACAGCCAGCCCCAGGGTTCAGGGAAGCAGGGAGGGGGTCATAGTTTTCTCTTACCCCCATTCTTCCCCTGCCCCATTCCAGCCCTGGCACCCCAAAAGCACCATTCTCTGCCCAGCACCTCAGGCTGGTGGTCATCTTGAGTGTGACACAAACCACCTTCCTCTGGACACTGAGTCTGGGATGAGAGGCCTGGCTGATGCAGAAGGCTCACCCAGGGGTGGGGAGGAGGTGCTGAACTCCGTGTGAATCTCCAGCGTCTCCTCACCTCCTCTTCACCAGGATGCCCTCTCCATGATTGTTTTCTGACCCAGTGAAGGTCTGCACTAAGGGGGAGCTGGGAAAGGATGGCCTGGGAGATGCCTGCCTGCTCAGCCATCACCACTGCTTCTGCACAGCCTGGGACGGCACCTGCCTTGGCCAGCACCCTGGAGACCTTCAGAAAGTCACTACTCTCCCTTAGATGCTAGGTTCTCCTCTGAAAACTGTGATTCTCAATTTTGAAGCCAAAGGTGGTTGTAAGAATTCATGAAATGAAGTGATATGATGTGAAAACACTTGGAAAACACTTGGAAACACTGTTCCCATGGCGAGTTATTATTATCAGCATCCTCATATATTGAAAATAGGTGGATGCCCAAACCATGTTCACTGGTTATCAGTGGAGGTGGGTGTGGGGCAGACCGTGGACATCTGGCTTGGTCAGGATGGATATAAATATCTTTCCTTTAAATGGCCCCAAAGTCAAATTAGTCGCTCCAATTTTGTGATAATTGAGCCTAATAATAACTAGTAGTATTGAGTGTTTACCATGTACCAGACTCTGCTAAGCATTTCTCCTGCATCCTCTTATTTAATCTTCACCTAGGAGGTAGGTACCATTATTATCCCATTTTACAGATGAGGAAACTGAGGCTCAGGGAATATAATTAACTGGCCTGGATTCATTCATATGGTTAGTAAGACCTGGCCATGAATCAGGCCTCAGTCTGCTAGACTCTAAACCAGAGCACCTGATAAGACATTCATCCATGGACATGGCACAAGAGAGAGGACACCAGAAAGAGGGAGTGCTATGCCTCGGTCTCCAAAGTTTCCAACCCAGTGCTGCTCTGCCCTGAATCAGGCAACCAGGCAGCGTCCCAGGGAGCTGGCTAGCATCCTCCCCCGTGCCAGCTGGAGGCCTTTGGGGGATGACCCCATCCTGCCATCCCTTGACAGATGGGAGCCCTGAGGCCCAGAGAGGGGCAGAGACGGTGTGAGGTCACGCAGCACCGCTGCATTCTCCTCTGCAGGCCCCTGCCTGGGCCAGACAGCATTATTAATCTTGTCTCTCCCACTGCCCCAGATGGCAGCTCAGTCCCATCTGCATAGAGCAGGCCCAGGAGGGGTTCTCTGATTAAGAATAACAGCTCAGTTCATAAATCACTCCTTTTACTTTCACCGCCCCCAGGCCCCGGGCATGCTTTCTGGAGAGAGAGAAAAGAAGGCAGGTGGACAGGGGCGATGGAGGAGCCCCCACTGGAGGAAGCAAATGTAGATCTGGGCTGGAGGGAGCCGAGAAACGTCTTGTCTGCACTCTGGCCAGGTGAGGGCGCTGTGGTGCAGGGCAGAGCCTCAGGGGGTCCCAGGGGAGCGGCCTCACCTGGGTCCCAACCAGTACCGGCTCTGCCCCCAACAAGCTGTAAGACGTGGGCCAGCTTCCTCACCACCTGAGCCTCCATCTCTCCATCTGTGAGATGGGCATTCTCAGATCTAACTCCCAGGGTCATTGCGTGGATTGAGAGATGCTGTAGGAAAAAGCACTTGAGCAGCTGTACATCCAGTTCCTTCCTTCCTGTGCACGCCAGGCACCTGCTAGTGCCAGCACTGGGCTGGGTCCAAGGCACGGAGACCAGCGGCTTCCCTCCCTCAAGGACTCACTAGAGCCTACTGAGAATTAATAACCTGGTACTCAAAGAGGAGTGTGAACAGCCACATCAACCAAGGGCATGCCGGGCAGAAGGGAAGCAAGTGCTGACTGCCTGGTGGGGCTGCAGGGGGAGCCTAGAAGCTGGGGGGGCCTGTGTGTGGAGGACAGGGCAGGGACCGACATTTATTGAGCCTCAGTGAATACTGCAAGGCATTGTGTTATGGGCATTTACCTCTAATGATCCTCCAAAGAGATCTGCAAATTATCAATAGATAAATAACCATCGTTCCCTTTTACAGAAGAGGAAACTAAGGCTCCACGGGGCTAGAAAGGCCCCAGATCCAGAAGTGACCCAGGTTTGCCTGACTCTAAGATGCAGGTGTTCCTTCATCGGGACTTGGGGCTGAGGCTGGTCAGAATAACGATGATTCTTGTCATCAGGTTCCAAGCTGAGGGGCGGGGAGAACTTATTTGCTTGCTGGAGGTGCCTGCTGGGCCTCATCCCAAGATGCACGGTCTCATAAACAAGCAACTGGCCCGAAATCCTGGCGTGCCTGGTGATAGCATGGACATGGGGACATGGACACAGCTGATGGGGGATAACATCTAATTAGGCTCCTGGGGGCAGAGGCTGTGGTGGATGAAGCGGATCCTAAATGACAGCCTTCCCCGGCCTCCACGCTGGAAGCAGAGTGGCTGCAGCGTCTGGGAAAGCACAGTCTCTAGTCTGTGAGTAGAACCAGGTCTGGGCACTGCGTGTTCCTGCCGCGAGCCCTCTCCTCTGCCATCAGAGAGTCTTCAAAGAAGGAAGCCTTAGTCAGGGCTGACTCCAACTCTCTTTTTTCACACTGGGGGATGCTGAGGACCAGAGAGTGGAAGGGTCTGGCCCAAAGTCACACAGCAGCACCAGAACCAGGAACTCCTGATCTTAAGCCCACTGCTCTTCCCACCACTCAAGGCGAACATCTTCATTTATTTCGTCTTCTGAAAGCATTTCACACACATTATTTTATCGAATCCTCCCAACCACCCCAGGAGATAGGCACTCTTGTTTTATACATGGGGAAGCTGAGGCTCAGAGAGATGAAATCCCTGGCCCAACGTTGGAGAAATTTCTGGGACAAAGCAGGATTCCCATCCTTCTGCCCTGGCTGTCCTGCAGAGATGTGGCCCTGGGGACTCTGGGTTACTGGTCCCCAAGGGGACCTTGCCACAATCCTTGCCCCCCGCCCCACGGACCTGGACTGGACTCAGGCCACAGAAGGCGCTCATTCCCGACACTTCCTGGGATGGGTCCATGGCTCCATCCTCCTGCCTTTGCTCTGAGATGGCCCATTTGCAAAGGCCTCTGGGAAGGCTCTGCACCTTCCACCAAAAGCTGGTGGGCAACCTGGCTGCTTCCATGGGATCCAGAGAGTGTCCACCCCAAGGCCTCTCTGGATCAGCAAAGAACAAGCTCCCACCCAGCCAACCGTTATTCTGTGGCAATTTATATCAGAAAACACTTCATTCATTTTTATGTTCTTTCATTCATTCCCCATTTAGTGAGCACCCTTGGCCTTTGGGCGGAACCCACAGCCCTGAGGGACCTGGATCTGGGGGATCTGCCAGCAGACTGTCTCTGCGGCTCCTCCTGTGCTAGGAAGTGTCACTGTGTCCCCAGCCTCCAGGCAGCCCTCTCCCCGACGTGGGTACTCCGCCCAGCCTGGCACAAGAAGCGGTGACTTCTGGCAACACCTCTGCTTCACCTGGCTGAGTCTGTCTCATTATTCTCCAGGGTGCCTCCTGCAAGCTTTTGTTAGTCTTTATGCTAACCAGAGCCTACAGCTAGTTATCTCTTACTGTATACCTGGCCTTGAACTAACGTCATACAGATCCTCACAAGAATCCTCGGAGGTGGGTCTGCCCCCCACTGACCTGTGATTGAACCAGGCTCAGAGACGACCAGCAGCCTGCCTCAGGTCACTCAGCCAGGCTGCAGGGGTCCCCTGGCCTGATCCCAGAGCTGAGCTCTTAGCAAGGGTCTCTCACTTTTCCCCCAACCCTACATAAAATAAAATACATAGGATTAAACCAATTATATTAAAATATGGTTATGAGAATATTTAAAAAACATTTGTAATATGCAAATACTTCTTTATCAACCCATTAAATTCAAGATCTAGTGATAGATTTGATAACTATGGAAATCTGCAACAGTTTTGGGGTGATATGAAAGTATCTGCTTCTATATGTTGATGGCAACATTACAAGTACAGCTAATGGAGCTATGGCTTGTCGCCTGTGATCATAGCTGGAGGAAATGCTCAATTTTAGTTAAATGTTAGTGAAAGCAAAGATATAATCTTCTCCCCCAAGTTCACCAATTCCTCGAGTTCCATGTCATCCATGGACCCTGGGATAGGCACTCCTGCCTTAGACATAGCTCATCCCTGACAGTAACGCCCCACCCCATCTGTGGCTCATCAATCCAGTTTGTCACTCACAATCTCCATCCCTCCCCAGACAGAGGATGCCCTTTCCCCTCAGCCCCCACCCCCAGCAGAGGGCCAGAAAGTTTACAGCAGGAGCAAAGGGGACTATAGGGGCAGGGAAGGGGAGGGGTGTCAGAACCCTAAACTGACCATAGCCACACGTGGCCACCTTCCTGCCCAGGGCAGGAATAGCCAGCTTGGGTGGAAGTGGAGGCCAGGGAGCCAGCCAGTCTGAGAAGCCCCTGGGGAGTTTGTTAAGCCCTCGAACTTCCAGGCTCCAGCCCTGAGATTTGGATTCTGTGGGCTCAAGGAGGGGCCTACCGGTCGGTCTTTCCTTCTGATCCATCCCTGGGCTGGCGGGCGGGGGGGGCGGTCTACACTGTTAGGTTCAAAGACCTCAAGGTGAGAACCCCCCTGAGGTCTATCTGGAAGGCCAGGGCTCCAAGCAGGCTGAAAATCATGCTCCCCAAATTTAGGAGGGTAACCATGGAACCAGCCAATGGCTGTCCGCCAGTCAGATGCCCAGCGTCCCTCCCCCATCACCCTGGGCAGCCAGAGCCCAGGTTCTCCGACATGACCCAGCATCCAGCATGTGGCTTAGGGCCTCCTCCCAGCCTCCCTGTCTTCCGCCTTCCCTCCAAGGGAAGAAAACTGGACAATGATTCCACACCACTGGCCTCCTGCTGGGACCAGCCAGCACGTGTCTGGAGTGTCTGGAGTGGAGATTTTAATTCTCTGGAAACCCTCCTGCCTCTGGAGAGAGCCTGGGGCTGGGGAGAGAGGCAACAGTCTTTTCTGTTTCCCCCAGGGGTTTGAGATGGAATAACATATAGGAAAGGAGGTGCTTTGAGATCTAAAGAGCAGAGTGCAGGTGGAGATCAGAAGGGACTTGCAGGACTGGCCTCATCCCCTCGGGCTTACTTCCTAAGGGGGCACTCACAGGATGAAGCGGAGAGGGGGAATAGGCCATCCTTATGGTTTGCTGGTGCCTCTGTGCTGGCTGGAAAGGGAGGCTGCCCGAGAGAGTGACTCAGAGTCACCCTCATCCTGCAGCCAAGGAGACTGGTGTCCAGAGGGGAAGGGACTTGCCCAAGGACACACAGCAGAGTCAGGGCTGGACGGCACAGTCCAGACTCCTAGCCTGGGTGCTCCTTGCCACACGCTGGGGGCCGGTCTCAAAACGCATCCCAGGCAACGCCAGGCCCCTGGGAAAGGTGAGTGTGGATTCAGCGGCCGCAGCCACTGTATACTCACACCGGGATTGGAGGGGCCAGGGCCAGGGAACACTGGATGTATCCTCAGCACTTACCATTGCTGGCAGACCTTCTCCACCAGATATAAGCCTTTGGTGGCCAGGGCTGTGTCTCCCACTTCCTCTGAGTCCCCTCAGGGCACACAGGGGGTACTGGATGGAATATTATCAATATAATAACTGCTCCTGCTTTGTGTCGGCCAGGAGCCATGCTGAGCACTGTTCCAACATCATCTGAAATGGATGAATTATCCCCAAGTTACCTGGGAGTACACGGAGGCCCAGGGAAGGTGAGCAAGTTTCCCACAGTGGCCCAGCTGGTGAGAGCAGAACTGGGGTTCAGACCCCAATCCAGACAACAGGCCCACAAGACGGAAGCAGGTGAAGAGAACAGGCTGGCAGGCACGAGTCCTGGATTCAAGTCCAGACTCTTGAAAACTGGGGAGAAGCCTGCGCTTTCTCTGACCCTCAAGTCCTCTGGCTGTTTCCCACGGTGACTGCATCTCTAAGCCTCGGTGGGGAGCAGGAGCCCCCAGCCCTCCCTCCCACTCGTTCTCGCTTCCCACGTTTCATCCTTCTTAGGGCTGGAGCAGCAGGAGACCCTTTGAAAGACTTGGTAATCCATCCCAAAATATGCAGGGCTGTTGCTGGGGCAACCTGGCTGCCACACAGCCCAATTTAAATATTTAATGGCTTCGTGGGTATTAAGGGGCCCTGGGAACTGGGCGGGAAAGGGCACAGGTCTGAACCCGGGCAAGGGGGCAGGGAGCCCGGGCAGCTCCTGCCAGAGCAGCCCCCTCCCCCATGAGCCCCATCAGAGAAGGGTGCCTAGGGCTCCTGGCTTCTGTTGCTGTGCTTAGTGTCTGAAAGGATAAAACAGGAACCCAGGCAGTGGGTGAGACACGGAATTCCACTGTGGGGGTATTGGGAGGGGAGAGGGTCCAGGGGAATCTCTGTTGCAGGTGGACTATTTTTCTTAAGTGCCTGCAGTGCAGTGGACACTATGCTAAGGTCTTACATTCTCTCCTTTGAGCCTCACTATAATCCTATGAGGCAGGCATACTATTGTTCCCAATTTACATCTGAGAACTGGGATCAGAGAGGTGAAGTGACTTGCCCAAGGCCACACAGCTGCTGAGTGGCAAACTTGAACCCAAGGCCGGGTGGCTCCACAGCCAGTGCTCTTTTAGCTACATCTATCAGGAGCCAGGCCAGAAACATCATTGATAGCTAATACCTGTAACAGCGGGCATGTATGAAGTCCTTTCTAAGGGCCAGGCACTGTGCTAAGGGTTTTACAGGCACTAATTCACTTAATCTTCACCACTACCCTGTGAGGGAGGTGCCCCCATTTTACAGATGTGGAAACTGAGGCCTCAAGAAGGGAAGTCAGACACCAAGATCACAGGGAAATGGGGAAGCCTGTATTCCAGCTTCAGCAGGACACTCCAGAGCGGGTATTCTTCATCTAGTTCTTAGCCCAAATTTAGAAAGTTGTATAACAAAAACAACAACAAATAAATAAAGATCCAATTTAAAATCCTTTTTCACCCTGGTGCTTTGTCCACATCCTCCCAAGAGGGATAGTGCGGCAAAAGGAAATCCTTCCAACTACTTAGTAATAAAGATGAGTCGCCTTGAGGTTTTTTGGCTTCAGCAACTTGCTCTACACACAAGACATGGGCACGTGGACAACAATGTAGACACAGCCTTGCAGACACACAGACACATGCATAGACAAACGTATAATACACAGACACCCGTACAGACATCCGGACAGATACAGGTACACACATAGGTACTTACACAGGCACACACGCACACAGATGTGACCTCTGGTCGCTTTCTTCCTGATTGAACTGACTATAGTGTCAGGAGAAAGATAGAAAAGACATCCAAAGTCATTTGGCCAATGCCTCTGCCAACCTCAAGACTATTTTAAACGGCCAAACTGATCTGATCTTATTCTTAAAGATCTTCAGGAAGGAGGACAATCCCCATAACCTCATTCTGATGTCTCCTCCTGAAGTAGGGAAGTTCTTCCTGGCATCTAACCAAATTCCCTCCTGCTTTACGTTAATCACAATGCGACTCTTGACATCAATACTCTGCTTTACAGCTCCCAAAGCCCTCCTGTCTTTATGCTCTTGCTTGATCCTGATAGCCATCCAGCAAGGCAAGCAGAGCAGAGATGACTATAGTATTTTATGGGGAGTAGGGCCCAGAGAAGTTAAGGAGCTTGCCTGAGATGATGCAGCTCCCATTGGAGCTGGGCTTCAACCCAGGTATATGGTGCTGGTTTCACGGCTCCTTGAACTACACCAGGTGCTATCAATGTCCCACGGATTTCACTTTGTCTTCTCTTGTCTGCAATGAGCCTCCTTGGATCTCAGCCTGTCAGTGTTCAGCGAGGGGACCGCACTGGCCCTGGCTCACATCCCTCCTGCCTGAGTGATGCCCTGGTGCAGCATGGGGCATGGGGGCGTCTCAAAGTTGGGTGATCCAGGAGATCCCCCCACGCAGAGGCAACCGCATCCTCCCTCCCCAGAAAGGAGTTTTCCTGTGCTGAGAGCAGACTGGTGAGGCTGTCCTCTCCTTCTCAGAGCATCCTCCACCCCATGGCAGGCTCCCTCGACTCCCCAGGGACCAGGAACTGTCCCCAGAGCAGAACCAAGCCCCGCCCCGAGCCTTACGCCCACAGGGCGCACTGCCCCACTTACATTTGCTTGGTAGTAAATATTAGAGACACTGGGTCTTCCCAGGGCAACTGCAATTCATTCTAGTCACCTGGCCCGAATTAGGGAGGCCACAACCCCTTGCCATAAGAGGAATGACTACAGGTATTTGGAGCTCGAGTTAAGGAGGAAAAACAATGGAAAAGCAGAGAGACCGTGACTGAGAGTCCTGCCTGGCTTGAGAAGATCCTGAGAGGAAATGAATCAAAGGGAAGATCCGGGGCCGGGGCCTGAGTAGACGAACAGGCAGGAGTCAGAGAGACCTGTTTTCTTTCCTCCCCATAAAAAATCATCCCCGCTGCTCCTAGGAGCCCTACAGAAAGATGTGGGCAGGGGTGGGGGTAGGGAAAGGGCTGGGCTTTAGACAGAGACAGGAACCGGGCTCAGACAAGGGGGGTGTGCTTCATCCTTCCACAGAAGCCTGTTCACCAGTGCCACCAAACATCGGTGATTTATAGGCCAGGAAGGATGCTGGCAGTCCCACCAGGAAGCCGCAGGGATAAGCAAGTGTTTGGATCTTACAGAGCCCCAGGAGAGAATTTCTTATTTCCTTTTGACAAAATAATAACTAATAATAAAAAATAAAACTTCTCCAGGCCTTGGTTTCTCCATCTGTAGAATGGGGCAGAAAGTCCCACCTTGTTCATCTAATGGGCCGGTAGTGTCTGGGCAGCCCTGGGCAGCCTGCCTGCTGCAGGCTTGGCCCCTCCCTAAGGCTCTAGTGGATGACAGATGACCCATGCAGAGCACATTACAAGCCAAGGATGTGCCCTTGGATTAGCCTGCTGTGCCTGGAAGGCCTCTTCTCTTCTCTGCTGAGGCCCAAGAGCAGTTAGAAGGGGCAGGGAGTCTGGTGTGCAGTTTGGGTGGATCTGAGCCAGTCATGGCTTCTGCGTCCCTGGGGAGGGGTGCAGGGTGGCTATGGTGGTGATGATCAGATTTAGCACTTACAGAGTGCTTACTATGGGTCAGGCACCGTTCTAAATGCTTCCTATCTATTAACCTTTAATTCACAATCATCTATGAAGTGGGTACAATTAGTATGCTCATTTTACAGATGAGGAAACTGAGGCACAGAGAAGTAAGTTCACTTGCCCTGAGTCACACAGCTATTAGGCTGGCATTTGAACCCAGGCAGGTAGTGCCAGCATCTGGGCTTAGAGGGTGTCCAAGATGTCCCGAAGTTTGTGGGGCAAAGCATGGAGCTCTCCAGAATTAGGAAACCCACTAGAAGAGAGTGTTGCAGTGGGAACTGGGGGCTCAGGGTCTGGAACTTGCTCTGCTGCTAACTAACCATGTGACGTCGAGCAAGTTACTTGCCACCCGCCGGCCTCCGGGGCTTCTCTGCAGAGGCAGCTTGCAGAGTGGCCAAAGGCATCAGAATGCCTGAGTGGAACTGTCTCCCCGACTCGCTACCTCCGTGGCCTTGGCCCCTCTGAGCCTCAATGAACGTGAGATCTTGCAGGTCCTGTGAACGTGGATGGGACTGTGCTGCCACGGAAGGCTCTAGAAGTGGAAGCTTTTGTTGTACATTTGGAAGCCACGCCTTTTGCTTCTCCACAGTTTTGTGGCTCCCAGCACCAATGCTGAGCAAACACCTGAGTGTCATTGGCTCCACTTTGGGTGGAGAGTACTCACTTACTGTCCTTTTAGAAATGGAAATGGTGGCCTGAATATTTGATGAGCAGGCCTCATCATTTAAAAATGTAAATACAGCCCAGTCTGTAGCCTCCAGAGCTAAATGTCAGCAAAATAAAGGGGTCGGGGCTTAAGAAGGCTCCGATGAAACAAGGACACTGGGGGCGGAGGGCAGGTGGTCTCGCCCCTTGTGAACGCCGATCTTAGGGTGCGTGGGGTGTGTCTGAGCATGGCGGTGACGGAGGCCACACAGCCACTCACTCACACCCGCTTCAGCTGCCCTGCAGAGCATACAGGGCAATGGTGCCCCTTGCCTGTGTGTCCCCTATTTGGTCAGGGACGGGGTGCTCAGAAGAGGGCTATCAGAGGTCACTTCAGGCCAGGATCCAATCAGGCAAATTGGTACTTTTTCTGCAACCCCAGAGGATATAAGGATAAAAGGTCCAGGGATCTGGATTCAGTTTTGGACTTCACGGCTACCAGCTGGCTCTGTGGCTGGACTAAGCCCCCTCTCTCTCTGTCTCGGGTCCTGAGTGCCGGGCTTCCCCTCTGCCTCTCCATCTCCGAGTCTCAACTCTGTCTGCGCTCTCTCCCCTCTCTGAATGCACGTGCACATGTGTGCACACACACAGACACACACACAGAGACATACACACACACTACTGTGACCACTTCCTGCAGGGGTGGAAGGCTACCAGCTTATGGCGGCTGGAAACATTTTCTCTTAAACCCCACCTCATCGGGGGCCTGGACGTCGATCCCCTGGCCCTACCCTGGGAGTGTGACCCCCAGCAGGCAGTGGCCACGTTTACTTTAGAGGATCTGCATGTGTGAACCACTGTACAAAGCCTGCTTGCCCAAGGCAGCCTCAGGACTGACGGCGCCCTGCTGGGGCAACGGGATCCTGGGGGAGCCTCCTTGCTGAGAAAAGGAAGAACGTGGCAGGTGTTTCACTTCCCCCTGGCTGCCCAATAATTAAGAAAGAGGAAGACTCAGCAAGTTCAAGGGGCAAGGTTGGGGTTTCCCAGGGACCCCACAGGGATGGGGAGGCGGGTGGGTGTACAGAGCAGGCTTTAGGATGAGGCCATCCTGGGCTCCAGTCTGAGCCTATCCCCAGGCGCTCATGTGACCTTGAGCAAGCACCTCTGAGCTCCTCGAAGGTGACTCCAGAGCCACCAGACCTGGGTCACATCCAGGCAGACCTAGGCAGCAGGGCTGCACCGGGAGCTAAGGTGAGTGTTGGCCAGATAGTTCTGAATTTTGCCTCAGGCCATTACTCCAGCAATTGTCTCTTCCTGGGTGTAATTCTGAACAGTAAATGTTATTGGAGGACAGATCCTGTGGGAAACATTTTCTGTAGAGGCCTCATATTGGACTTTCCAAGGTAGATGTTCCAGTAAGAGATAAGCCCAAAGAAAATCCTGGGTCCATTACCAGAGTGAGGCAATGGGGGTGGGGATAAGCCACCTCCTAGCTGTGCCCTGGGCCAACCAGTGCCTCCCAGTCAATTGGGATGAATGAAATATGGAGTATGCTTAGAACAGGGCCTGGCATAGAGCGGGGCCTCTGTGAAGGCCCACTCACATTGCTGGGCCCTGGGTGGAGAATATATATTTTCACATACCTCCCACTGAAGGTTTCTGACAGCTTTGCAAGGTATAATATCCTTGCTTCATGGAGGAGAAAACTAGGATGAAGACCCTGAAGGATTGAGGATTAGGGCTGACCTGTGTGTATTCTAAAGCCCAGGGCTGTGCCCTTCTCTCTGCTACTTTTCAGTTACCTCACACCATTTTAAGGTCCCCTTTCCCTCCAAAATATGGACTTAGGGATCCTTTGCCTGACTTCATCAGTGATGATCCAAGAAACCCTTTCTTCCCGGGATGTCTTGTCCTTGTCACGAGGTTACACCTGCCCAGCCGCTCCTGGAGGGGACTGGCCCTCAGGGGCAGTGGCAGAGGTTCAGAGGGTGGCAGGGGTCTGAGAAGCCAGGACCTGGGAAGGAGGGACCCCGCCCTCATCTGCGGAACCAGTTCGCCAGGAGAGAACAAACAATAAGAATGTGTTGCATGTCTACAGAGCTGCATGGGCCACACACGGTTCTCACTGGCTCTTGCAACCCTATGTGGTAGATGCTTTTATTACCCCCATTTTTCAGCTGTAACAACTGAGGCTCAGAGAGGTTAAGTCACTTGCTCAAGGCCACACATTTAGAAAGCAGCAGGGCTGCTCCAGAGTCTAGGCTTGTAACAACAGCCTGACACTGCCCCCTCTCCCATCTGTGGTAGCAGGAGCCCTAGGCCTGTTGCAGAAGGACCGACAGCCAGAGCCTCCAGCCTGCACGCCCGTCCCTCTAGGGCCACCAGGTGTATGTGGGGCCTGCAGTCTGCTGCCCCCAACCAGAGTGGAGTGGTGTCTTGGTGGATGGGCTGTCCCGGAGGACTCCATCACTTTCCCATCTTAGAGAACATCAAGGCTTGAGGGGCCCCCGAGGTCCTAGAGTCTGTCTCTTTCATGTTATAGATGATAGCTCTGAGGACCTGCCCACAGTCACACAGCATATTCTGAAGGGTTTCAGCATTATGCGCTGGCTTCAGATGGTTTCGCCCTCTTCAGTTCACTTCTCAGGTGGGCTGTGGCCAGCTGCAGAGTCTCAGAGGTGACACTCGGGTTGGGCCCCAACTCCCAAAAAGTCCCAGGGAGGGAACACTTCCCATGTTCTATGTGCTTCGGCTGCCCTCTCATTTTAATCCTCATGTCACTATTAGTATCCCTATTTACAGATGAGATGGGCTCCCAGGAAGGGGACACCCCTTCCCCAGGGTCACAAAGCTTGGAGGAAGAGAAGCTGTGGTCCTCTGCCTTGAGGCCACTGGCAGGGAGTAGGGGTCTCTGTATAACCACTAGCCAGCACAGGACAGCTTCCAGCTCTGTCCTCTGGACCTGAGACTGAGGCTGCCTGGCTGCCCCACTCCCTGGTATTCATGCTACATATCTTGGAGTTCATTTGGAGGAAGGGGACAAGGCTTAGGAAGATGCATTGCAGTGGCCATCTTGGGGGCTCTTCTGGCACAGATACCGTCGGGGTGCCTTTGGGTTGGCATTTTGATTGCACACAGCTTGCCAGAGATGGAGCCTCCCAGCCCTGGGACCAGGAAAGCTCTTGTCCAATCGGAGGAGGAAGAGAGCTAAGACAGGAGTCATCCCTCACCAACAGCAGAGAGGCTGCCATTCATTCCTGCCCCGAGACAACTTGTCTCTGGGTTTCCAGATGATAATGGGACACCTTCATCCTTCCCCCTGTCATTCTGGCCTCCAGGTACTAACTAACCATGGGGGACCAGAAACAAGCAGCTCTGGTTGAAGGAATCGTCTACCCCCCAGTCATTTACTTATCCCCATCGCATCCTCACAACAGCTTACAAGGCCCCCGACACTTCACTGAGCTCATCTCCGACCACCCGCCTCCTCCCTCACCCCACTCCAGCCAGCTCTAGCCACACTGATCTCTTCCACATGGTAAGCACACGCCTACCTCAGGGCCTTTGCACCTGCTGGTCCTTCTGCCTGGGACTCTCTCTCCCTCTGATATTCCACACAGCATATTCCTTCACTTCATTCAGGTCTCTGATCAAATTCCTCAGGGAGATCTTCCCTGACCACCCCCAACCCTGCTCCCCAACAACCTAAAATAGTCCCTCTCCCCAGTCACGTCTATCCCCTTGTTGTTGACACTTATCTCCAACAAAGTTCTCTTCCGGTTATTTTTCTTCTGCCTCCTTCCCTTGAATGCAGGAAGGCAGCAACTTTGTCTGTCTGGTTCATTGCTGAATCCCAGCATCTGGTACAGTACCTGCCACAGAGTGAGTGCTCAATGGACGTTTGAGGAAGGAAGGAAAGAAGGAAGAGAGGGAGGGAGGAATCAATCTCTGCATGGGCCTCTTTCACACATTTCTGATTTAACTCTTGCTAAAACGCTATCAGAAGATGAAGGACCAGCTACAGAATTTGTGGGGCCCAGTAAAAATGAGGCGTCTCTTATTAAAAAGTTATTAAGACTTTCAAGACGGCGTTAGCAGAGCATTAAACCAAATGCAAGGCTCTGTGCCACTGCCCAGGTTGCATACCTGTGAAGCTGGCCCTGAGGAGGTGTTATTACCATTTCCACTGTGCTGCTCAGGGATGGGAGGATCAGAGAGGTGTAGTGCCCAACGTCACACAGCATTATGCTATGGCTTAGAACCTCACAAACTCTCCCTCCTCAGTTCTTGCAGTGGCTATGGAAGGAATCCTGTTATCCCCACTCATCTGGAAATCTGGGGGCCCAGCCCAGAGAAGAAAGTGGGAGAGCATAGTTGCCTGGAAATCTCCTGTTTCACCTCATGTATTCATGCCATCTATATATATTTTTTCATTTGATTGCAAAGTATATCCACAGTTGTTTTAATATAAAAATAAGGTATTAATCTTCCAAATCTTTGAGTGTATTGATGTTCCATTAGGACACGCAGGGCTAATCCTGAGAGTCTGTGTACCCCCTGGCTTGGGGAGGAGTACCCCAGGCCCTGTGAGTACCCACAACTCGGTTGAAAAAGCACCATCCTAGGTAGAAGATCCTAGCATAGGCTCAACAGCCAACACTGCACAATAAATATTAGTTTCATCACCTCACTCATTGCCTCCCTCCTGCTTGGTCCAAAGGGAACCTCCTCCAGGATGGCCTCAGACTCAGATGGCAGAGAGCCTTGCACAGATCTCATTATTCCAACAGACGGGGGGAGCCTCCCTCCTAGGGAAATGTGCCTGGGCCTGTTAACAGCAAGAGGAGAGCGTTATTACCCTGCTCAGCCAGCCAGGTTCACTTGCCATGCTAACTGGAACATGTAACGGTTTGTTAATACGGTCTAATTTGGGGAGGCCGGCGCACAGGGGTCTCTAGGGTCGGGGTACGGCATGGGAGAGGGGCCTTCCAATGGTATCGCCAAAGAGGGCTGGGAACATGGCTGAAATGCTCTTTGGTTTTTGATGTTTGCTTTGCAAAATGATGTCTTAATCCAGCATCCAAAGACTTGTAGTCTGTTGCGCTGCTGTGTGTGTGTGTGTGTGTGTGTATGTGTACGTGTATATGTCTGTGCACACAGTGAATATGATGGTCGGCGGGCGTGTACACCGTGTGTACGTTCAGGATGCCAGGTATAGGACTAAGAGATGGGGGGGAGAGAATAGAACGCAGCTGAATCACACCTAAAGGCAGAAGCAGTGGTCTAATTTCGAGAATGCAAACAAAGACGTCTATTTTCCCATGACTAGCTCACCCAGCCCGTATTAACACTAATTAGGAGGACTGGGAATTCCCCATAACTTCATAATTACTGTTAACAGACTTCACAGGGGCCATGAAGGAAATGGAACACCCTGTCCTGTTTTCATAGCCAAGGTGACGATGGTTCTGGTGGTCACTGTGTCTCCCTGCTCCATCCACAAGGCTCTGGGATTCCTCCAGGGACCCCAGATGCCCAGACTGCCCAGGATGACAGAGGCAGGTGGGCAGGGGCTCCATCGTGGGCTGTTTTAACTACATCACGTAGGTGAGGAGGGCCTGAGTAAGGCCTCTGGGGAAAATTCGCTGGTGTTGGGGGCTGGGAGAAATGAGGGAGGAGTCCAGGGAAGATGTGAAGCTACTCAGGAAGAGACCTCAAGTTTGGCCTTGGACCTGGAGGTCGAGGAGTGAACAGACCACCCCACGCCGATGCTGACCCACTGCTGCCAGCTCAGGCCGGCTGTCCTGGGCCCCCACCCTGCCCCTGCCCACCCCCCTCGTAGCCCCTGTCCATTAAGATGAACCATATTTTAAAGGTGGCGCTGAAGAGTTGGCAAGATCACAGCAGTGACTTCACAGTGTCATTGGGCCCCTCCCCAGCCTGCCGTACCCTGCAGCCAGACAGCTTAGGAAACCACAGTTAAGCCATTACGGGGAACCCCTCAGCTGCTTGGTGGCGGACGGCCACTTTTGCCAGCTGACAGGCGCAGGGCCTTCCCAGAAGCAGCAGTGCCGGCCCTTCCCACAAGCCTCATTCATGCTCACAAAGACCCTCCCCTGGCCACCCCTCCTCGGCCCTGGCAGTCCCGCTGCAGGCGCTGAGCTGTGAGGGGCCGCGGGGAGCAGGCGCCGGCGCTGTCCCGCTTCCCCGAGTGTCTGTCTGTGCATCTGCCCCCACTGGTGTGATCTCCCCAGTCCCCAATCCCAGGAAACGCTGTCCGTCTGTCCAGCGCTTGGAGCCTGGCTTTGCTTCCAGGAGACAGTTCTTTGTTCTTCCTGTCTGCCTAGAATCTGAGATTCTCCATATATTAGGGAGCTTAAAGGCCCCTTTCTTAATCATATTAAAAAGGGCTAAAAACGGTATCAAATATTAACTGCCTACTGGTGATTCTTTTTTCTTTTATTCCTTATATTCAGGTGTTTTTTTTTTTCTTACTAGGAACATGTATTATTCATATAATTAAAACAAATCATTGCCAAAGGGCCATTTAAACCTCACACTCTGAAGCTGCTGGGTCTTTGTGAGTATTGTAACCTGGGTCTGGAATACCTTTTCTTTTCTTCTCTGCCTGGAGAACTTCTTCTCACCCTTCAATGCCCTGCTTGATGTCTCCTCAGCCGTGAAGCCTTCCCCGATTTCTCCAGCATAGGCAGTGGTCCCTTCTGTTTCTTTCTTTTTTTTTTTTTTAATTTTATTGAAGTATAGTTAACTTATAATGTTGTGTTAATTTCTGCTGCACAGCAAAGTGACTCAGTTATTTATACATACATATATATATATATATATATTCTATTTCATATACTTTCCCATTATGGTTTATCACAGGATATTGAATATAGTTCCCTGTGCTATACGTAGGACCTTATTGTTTATCCATCCTATATATATTAGTTTGCATCTGCTAACGTTCTGTTTATTTCTGAGACCCTCATTTTGGAGATGAGAGGATGAGGCCCAGAGTGGGTCAGGGGCCTCCGCAGGCCTCACAGCTAGGTCACGGGTGGTAAAGTTTGCACTAGAACCCAGAAGGGCTCCTTTTGCAGCACGGGCAGTGGGGGAGGGGGAGGTTGGCGCAGGCACTAGTTGAATCTCAGTTCCCCCTTCCTTCCCTGGAGCCAGAGCCTGCCCTGTAGGAGAGATGGCCTTGACCTCCGTCTTTGTTCTCAGGAATGAGCCAGGGTGCTCTTCTCCCAGCCTCCAGGGGCACAAAGCAGTGAAACATGGGGAGGGAGTAGAAGCGGAAAATGGTCCAGTTGTTGTTCCACCAAGGGGACGGGGACAGGAAGCACTGGGGCCTTTCCCCCGGCTCTGGACCCTGAGGCTGTGTCTGAAAGGCCACCCCGATCAGGGCCTCCCTGCCCACCCGGCTCCTGCCCTGGGCCCCTCCCTGGCTGGTTGATTGGAGGCCGGGCTCACACAGGGCCAGGACTTTGTTGCCTTGAGTCTGAATCTCAGCTTTGCCACTGAACAAAAGCTCTGATTTCACCTATTTGAGGCTTACATTACCAGAAATACTACTATTTCCTAAAACAAACTACCGTTTATTAAGCACTGCTGGGAACAGGGGCCTGGTTAGGTATTTTATATACACCATGGCTCATCATGACCACACTATGAGGCGCCTATTATCACTCCCATTTTACAGGTGAAAAATTGAGGCTCGCAGGGAATGAAACCACTTCCCCAAGGTCAAGAACTAGAAAGTGACTGAGCTGGGACTTGAGTCTAGATCTATTTAGAGGTCAGTAAGCCCGACTCCCAAGGTAGTCATATGGATTGGAGGAGATAATTACACAGGCCAGCTGCTCTGCAGATAATAATGCACTGAACATTATAGCTTCTTCCCATTTTCCTTTCATAATGAGAGCAAGCACTGGGGGGACCTGGGCTGTGGAACCAGCTCGGCTGACGGTGGGTAGGGAGGCGAGACGTCTGGGGACCTGGCAGGAGAGGGCAGACCCCCTGGCGACCCCGACCCCCGGAAGCCCCAGGGTCCAGATTCGCTCCTAGACAGAGTATTGTTTCAGAGTAAATATTTTTCACCCTCCAGCTTAATCCAGACGAAGCTTATCTCCCCACTGAAAAGCCCACAGTCCAGAGAAAGTTAAGCCCATTGCTGCTTTCCTAATTGCAGGCTTGGAGCTCTGCTTGGGGACACCGGTCCCCTGGAAAAGCCTGATAAGTGGTCTGGTATTTGGCAGTGGCATCAGAGAGGCTGGCTCTGGGCTGGGGGGCCCCGCGGGGGAGAATGTAGGCTGGGGCACAGGGGCTGGTTCCCCGGAGGGTCCCCCTTCTGCATGGGGCCTGAGACCCCAGCCCCTGGGCAGATCTAGCTACACTGGGGGTGGGGGAAATGAATCCTGCCCTCCTGTTTGATGCCGAGTCCCACTTGGCTGGAAAAGCAAAATGGGTCACTGGGCCGCCAGACCCCTCCTTCTCTCCCAGTTACGATGTCTGTTTCCCTCCTGCTAAGAGGAAGACCTCTGAAGTGCAGGCAGAACTGGTTCTTGTTCAGACCAGAGTCTCTGACATCCTCCACCAGCAGTTTCTCTAATAAAGGGCCACTAGAGGAGAGAGGTCCAGTCTGTTGAGGGCTGGGGATCCTCAAATGGTTCACGGAGCCAACCCGGGTCAAACCCAGCCAGGCCAGCCCTAGACCTGAAGGACAAACAATGTACCCACCCAGGCACCAAGTGTTCAACTACTTCTCCAGTTGGTTCCCATCTCATCATTTTTCTCTTTCTCCCCTGGCTGTTTCTAGGATACCTGAGAAGAGAGGTGATTAGTGTCCAGGCTTCGCAATCAAGACAAACCTGGGTACGAATGCTTGCTCTGTTCTTGTCAGGTGACCTGGGGCAACTTAGCTGCCTTCTCTGTGCCTCAGTTTTCTTGTCTGTAAAATGGGATCACTAAGACTATCTCATAGTGTTGTAGGGTGGACTACATGAGATCATGAGTGTCCAACTTTCAGCCCAGTGCCTGATAAAGGTAGCTCTCGTGTTGGCTCTGCCCAGGGTTAAAAAGAAAGGAGGTTTTGATCAGAGGCAAAGGCACAAAGACCATTGACTTTCCTGGGGCCAGATGGGCTCTTCTGCTTGAGAACCACCCTCTTCCCCACACCCAGGATACCTGGCTGCAGTCTCTGGTTGGAGGTGAAGGAGTTGGGGTAGACTTAGCATTGGTTGAGAAACTATTGTGTTTCCTACGCTGTGGTAGGCCCACCCCCTTTTTACAGATGAGGAAACTGAGGGCCCCGTGGTATGAAGGAGTTCGCCCAGGAGCGCAAAGCGCCTGTGGTGAAGCAGGAACGTGTTCTCATGCTTTCATACAGGGCTCTCCCCCATCCCACTCGACGCCGCACCCCCCCGGGGAAACAGGCGGGAGTGTCATCCCTATTCTGCAGGCATGGCTCTGAGGCCCAGACAGGTCCCCCAGCTGACCTGGAGCAGTGAGTGGGGCTGAGATTAACCCAGCGATGCCGGTCTGGGAAGGCTCAGCTCACAGGAGCCCATTGAGGAGCTAATGCTGGTGTCTGTAAGTGGAGGCGTGCCAGCCCCCTCGTGGGCAGCTGCAACCTCCGGGCCCTGCACCATGCACCTGCTCGGAGGGCTCTGAGGAGCGGTACCTCCGTATCCAGGCAACAGGTGCATCCTTGGTCGTCTCCAAGTCACAGGCCTGCAAGGAAGGACAGTGCTCCCCGCAGACCCCCCTAAGTGGCTAATTTTCAGCTTTCCAGAAGGAAATAAACCATAAGGAATCCAGACTCCTTCGCTCCCCCAGGCTTCTGGAGGCAGAGGACTTCCAGCCACATCTCCTTGCTGCCTGCTTAAGCCTTGCAAATGCTCCTCCAGGTATAGACCCTTCCATGCTGTTTCCTTTTCCCCAATCAAAGGACTTGCCTACTATGAGTCTGCATATTCTTCTTTCTGAAGCCATAAAGAACAAGGCTACAGGACCCTGGAGATGCCACGCGATCCCCGGGATTGTCACAGAACCCCAGAAAATGTCTGGGACCCTCAGAAGCTGCCACAGTGCTCTTGGGAGTTTCCAGATCCCTGGGCTGTCATTGTGCACCAAGATCACACAGGTCCCTTGCATGCCACAAAAAATTCTGGGCCACCATATAATTCCCTGAACTGGCATGGAGCCCCTAGTCTGCCATGGGGGGCTGGGCTGCTCCAGGAAGTCTAGGCCATGTAGAAACCCTGTGATGTCAGAGACCCTGGGCCACCAAAGGACCCCTGTGCTGTCACGGGACCGCTGGAAAATCTCAGAATGGACATTATCAGCTTATGAAGCTTCCAACAACCCACAACCGCACACTCTCACTCTCAGCTCCTCATTCAGGCTGTTTTCCTACCTTCTTCCTGATCTCAGCTTAAATGTTTCTTTCTCCAGGAAGCTCTCCCTGGTGTTTCCCTGGGCCTTGCTAGATGCCACAGCACAGAGGTCATGTCTTGAGCTCCATGACAGCTCCCCGGGTTCGCCCCATTAGAGCACTCAGCACTTGGTACTGCCACTACCTGCCTATGGGTCTGTCTCCTCCCGCAGCCTGTGAACTCCTGGAGGGCAGGGGTTGAGCTCCCAGCACAGTCAGATGGCCCTTAATGAATATTACTTGAGTAAATAACTGTATGCTATTAATTTACTAGGCGCTTGACAGCTGTGTGACCTGGGGCAAATCACTTCACCCCTCTGTGCCTCAGTCTCTTCATCTGCACAACTGGATACCAAGAATATCTATCTCATACGGCTGGTGTGAGGCTTAAATCAGCCATGTAAAGCACTTACATAGAAAGCCTGGTATAGTAAGCATGATATAAATAGATGCTGGGGGTTTTTTTTCCTTTTTTTAAGGTGAGAACATTTAAGATCTACTCTCTTAGCAACTTTCAAGTATACAATACAGTGTGTTTAACTATAGTCACTGTGCTGTGCATTACATCTGCTGAATTCATAAATCTTGTAGCTGGAAGTTTGTATCCTTTGACCAACATCTCCTCATTTCCTCGACCCGCCAGCACCATTCTGATCTCTAGTTCATGAGTTCAGCTCCACTAGATTCCCCAAATAACTGAGATCATACAGTATTTGTCTTTCTGTCTGATTTATTTCACTTAGCATAATGCTTTCAAGGTTCCTCCATGTTGTTGCAATGGTGAGATTTCCTTCTTTTTTATGGTTGAACATAAATATCTGCTATTACTATATGTGTGTGCTCATTAGGTTTTTTTTAAAATTAATTAATTTATTTATCTTTGCCTGCATTGGGTCTTCGTTGCTGCGTGCAGGCTTTCGTTGCGGGGAGCAGGAGCTACTCTTCGTTGTGGTGTGTGGGCTTCTCTTATTGTGGAGCACCGGCTCTAGGCACACGGGCCTCAGTAGTTGTGGCACACAGGCTCAGTAGTTGTGGCTCGCGGGCTCTAGAGAGCAGGCTCAGTAGTTGTGGTGCACAGGCTTAGTTGCTTTGCAGCATGTGGGATCTTCCCGGACCAGGGCTCGAACCCGTGTCCCCTGCATTGGCAGGCAGATTCTTAACACGGTGCCACCAGGGAAGTCCCTCGTTAGGTTTTCACAGTGTCTAGACTTGCAGCAAGAATGGACAGGGGTTTCTTCCACCCCTGAATTTAATGCTAAATGTGGCAATAATAGCATCCACTGATATGGTTCTTACCACATTCCAGGCACTGCTCTTAATGCTTTACACACATTTACTCAATCTCATAGCAACCCTCTAAGGTTGGTGCTTGCTATGCGCTGAATTGTGTCCCCACAAATTCATATGTTGAAGTTGTGACTCCCCCAGTGTGACTGCATTTGGAGATATGGCCTTTAGGGAGGTGAATAAGGTTAAATGAGGTCATATGGGTGGGCCTCTCATCCAATAGGATTGGTGTCTCTATAAGAAGAGGTAGAGACACCAGATCTCTCTCTCTCTCTCTCTCTCTCCCCCCGTGTGCACACACAGAGCAAAGGCCATGTGAGGACACAGTGAGAAGGTGGTTGTCTGCAAACCAGGAAGAGAGGCCTCACCAGAAATCAAATTCACTGGCACCCTGATCTTGGACGCCTTGACTCTAGAACTGTGTGAAAATCAATGTCTGCTGTTTAAGTCCCTAGCCTGTGCTATTTTGTTATGGCAGCTCTAGCTGAACTAATAAGGTGTCATATCATTCTTAATCCCATTTGACACACGAACAGTGAGGCACGGTGAACTTAAGGGACCTGTCCCAAGGTCACACCTGGGGGAGTGGCAGAGCTGGGATATGAACCAGGTAGTGGCTACCGAGTCCATACTCAACCACTACTTGAAACTGCCTCCAAGTTCAAGGGCATGGGCTGGGCATCCCAGAGGTAGGTGGCCAGGCCTGAGCAGCATGGACAGTCTACATCAAGGAGAACGGATGGAGGAACTTGGCACATCTCAGTCAAGACTTTTAGGCTGCTTCCAAGACCTGCCTGCTATGCTCAGCATCCTGAAGGCTGGTGGTGGGAAGACGGACGGACCACATCCTGTGTGGTTGCAAAGCTGATTGTGGCTACTGGGAGGCCATCTTCAGCCTGGCCTAGAGCCAGAGCAACTCCACAATGGAAAAGGTTCCCAGGTCAGGTGGTAAGCTCCCTGGCCCTGAAGGTATTCAAGTACTGTTGTTGGACCATCACTTACTGGTGATGTGTGGGGAAGAATGAACAGCAAGAGTAGATATTTTCAACAGTTCTCCCCAGCCTCAAGCAGCTGTGAAATATTAGAAGGGCTGGCAGTTAAAAGAGTCCCTGGGAAAAACTCTTCCCGCCCAGCTCTGCCTGTTAATTCCTGCTCATTTTTCAAGTCCCAGCTCAGACATCACCTCCTCCAAGAAGTCTTCCTTAACTTTCTCTCCCATCTCCCCATGTCCAGGTTGGTGGTCTGTGTGAGTCTTACTGGCAAAACTAGAAACAATGGGTGACAGTTACAGGGAGAGAGTTCACCCTGATACAAAGATAAGTATCTCCCATCTCTCGGAAATCTGAGAGGCCCAAGGTTTAAATCCTGGTTTCCCCTACTTCCTACCTTTGGGTGAGTGCCTCTACCCCACTGGGGTGCAATTTCCTCAGCTGTAAAATGATTTCCTCTCAGAGGATGGAACCAAAGATCAAAAGACATCAACAAGCTTGGCACTTAGCATATGATCAGGATATGCAAGTTTCCTTCAGTCTCTGGGGGAGTAGTGAGCTGCCCGACATTGGGTGTGTTCAAGCAGATGTCAGAGAGTCATAGTGTGGGATTGGGTACAGAGGATTTCTTTCTTGCACTGAAGTAAAGACTGCACTCAGTGTCCTTATGAGTTCTTCCAACTCTAAAAAAGCACACTTACAACTTGGCCTTGGCTGGCTATGGGAAAATGGGCACATCTGAGTGGACATAATCTCCACCCACCTTCACCAGCCTATAAAAAACAGGAGTCCACACATGGTGCATGATTCCCTTTATATGAAATGTCCAGAAAAGGCAAAATTTATAGAGACCAAGAAGAGTAGATTAGTTGTTGCCTGGGGCAGGGAGTGGGAATGGGAACTGATAGCAAATAGGAACCAGGTTTCTTTTGAGGGTGATGGGAATAGTCTAAAGTTAGATTGTAGCGATGGTCGCACAACTTTGGAAATTTACTACAAATCATTGAATCATACCCCTAAAGTTAGAGAATTTTATGGTGCATAAATTTTGCCTCTCTAAAGCTGTTAAAAACAAAAGCAAAACACCCACCAATAAAGCAGGATTCCAGAGGAACCAATGGCGTGGTTAAGGGTGATGCCCACACCCCGTGGGAAGTATGGCGGTAGTAGGTTGAGGTCAGAGGTCATGAGGCCTGAGGTCACCTCCAGTCTCCTCCACCTGCGGCTTCACATTGGCACTTCCTTGTTATCTTTTGCTCTGTAAGATGTGAGGAAGTGGAACAGACCCACCAGCCGACCTCATGAAAAGCCTGCAGTGAACCCCAGGCAATGTGAGGAGGTGGGATTCTGCAGAAGCGTGAGGGGCCAAGGGAGGCAGCATGAGGGAGGAGGCCTGCAGGAGACCGGCCTGCTGGAAGCCTTTGGTGACCAGCACTGGGTGGCAGCTCAGGGCACCTCGTGGTTCGGGGTCTCTGAGTTAAGATAAAAGCCAAGGACTTGGCCTGACCTTGTTTGTAAGGCACCGGTGGGTCCACTTGAGGGAGGAGGGGATGCAGCCAATCATCTGCTGAGCACCTACTACGTGCCAGGGAGGGGTGGACATTCACCCTGGTGATGTGACTGGCCATGGGGCTAGGAGACCAGCAGAGAAACCCTGTCTGGGCACCAGGCCTATGCACTGTGGAAAGATCTGACTTGCTCATGGTTGTAAAGCTGTCTGGTTTAAACTTCTTTGTAAATGAGAGGCGGGCATTTATCAAACCCATTTAACATGAAAGGAAACTAGAGCTCTGGAAGCTACAGCACTTGCCTGAGGCCACACAGGAAGTAGCAGATGTGAGATTTGAACCCAGGGCCTATGTAAAGCAGAATAACTTCCAGAGTGATCTGAATGAACGTTGAGCTCTTGGTTAGTAGTGAGCTCCCCATTGCTAGAGGTATGTAAGCAGAGGCTTAATGAATACTCTCAAGAAGTCCAAACAGATGACCTTGAAAGCCCTCCCAAGTCCAGTTAGTTTGTGAGGCCACACATCCTTGCCGGTCATTTTCCTTGAGAGTTAAATCTGGGCTGAGGGTAAAGTAGAAAAGCCTGAGCCATTTCTGAGCCCCGGAGGGAGGGGACCTAGTGGGCAGGGCCTGGCTGGCACCTCCTCCGCTGGAACCACAGCTCCTCTGAGCGCTTGCCACACACCACCACTGATTGCTACTTGGGGCTAACATGATACTTGAATACACACAAGCCAGGCCATGGCAAGCACCACCGGGCTCCAGGCAACCGCACTTCAGCCTGAACTAGCCCTGGGATTGGGGGCACAGGAAGCAGGAGCTGCCACCCCAAAGCTGCTGCTCAGCTGGGCAAACGGGGCCCTGTCTGGCCCTCTAGCCAGCGGCCTATTTCACACCTGCCCCACCTCTGCCCCGCGGGGGCACCCCACCCTCCCTCTCCCTGGTTCTGGACTCCCTGAGGACTCAGCATCCTCTCAGCTCTGATTCACCACAGGATGAGCTCATCAGAGGCCCCTTCCCAAACAAGAGCCCCAGGCCTGCCAGAGGCCCCAGCTCCCTTTCTTGTCCCTGCCTGGCCCTGGGAAGACTGAGAGAGGCTGGGGCCTCTGAGGCGGGGGCTGGTCTGGGGGCTTCCCCAGCTACCTCCTCTCCAGGGGGCTCCCCAAGCCAGCACTGAGGTGGGGAGGCCAGGGGCCCTCCTGACCCCCATTGTCATCCATCTTAGGGCCCCTCCCGGCCCCTCCCAGCCTTCACCCTGCTCCACCCTCAGAAGGAATCTCGGTTTGCTCTTACCTATGTTGGCGCCTCCACTTCAGACCTAGATCCCAGACATGCAGGGGGCACCTTAGTCTCGCTACCCCAGAAACAGTAACTGGAGTCTTTGGGGGTGGAAGGCATGAACGCAGAGACTCAGTGCAGTACAAGACAGTTACAGCATCCTTTCAAGGTCCTAATGTTCTAGCAAACAGGGCAGGGCTCCTCCATGACTCAGGGTATTCCAGGGTCATCTCTCCATCCACTGCAGGCTCAGCCCTGCCCTCCAGAAGACAGGCTGTCACTTGCTGTGGTCCAGGGGCCCCACACAACCATCCATCCTCCCCACTAGCCTTCCTCTGCATAAACCCTTCCATGGCTCCCCATCGCTCCTGGGGAAAAGCCCAAACTCAGAGCACAAGAAGTCTATTGATTATGCCCTCCCTTCCCCCATGCCCTCTTCTCACTCTACTCCAGCAGCACCACTTGTAGCTCCCTGAATGCTTTGGCTCTACCATGCCCCAGGGACTTTGCATGGGCTGATCCTTCTGCCAGGAATCCACTCCCCTCCCCCAAGTTACACACAGATTTCTTTGTCCACCTTTAAGTCATTTCATAATCCAAGCCTGCCCCAGCACCCACCCACCCCTTCCAGTGTGGGTTCCTTCACTCCTTCTACGTGTGGCTGCATCACAGAGGGTTAGACCCCGGCCACCTGCCTGTTGCTCTCCAACTTGAGCTTGCATCAGAATCCTCTGGAAGGCAGCAGAGGACACAGGCAGGGAAGTGCAGGCTGTCAGAAGGTGGATAGGGACGAGCAGTTGTCTCACCAGGAACCTGGAAGCTTGGGCTGGACTGAGCCCTGGGGCACCGTGACAGAAGAGAGGGCCTGGGCACATAGCCAGACATGGTGTCTACGAGCCTCTCACTCCAAGATTAGCCTGAATGTGGCACCTCAGGCCACCGCCCCAGGCCTCCAGGACACAGAACACTGGAGACCCTCAAGGCTCAGAGCAAACCGGAGCCAAGGACACACAGGCTGCCATGGCTCCAATAGGACCACTGTCCCCTCCTGACTGTGTACCTGTCTTCTGCTCTTTAAGGAGAAAAAAAAGGAGAAAAGTTCCAGACTTGAGAAGCTCCACATTCAAAGAGAATGTTGCTGGGGAAGTGGAGGGAAAGAGCTGGAAGATGGCAGAGGGTGGGTTGGGGGACATTTGTTTTTAAATTTAAATCCTTTCAGATTATTGAAATTTTTAAGGAGCACATTACTTCTGTAATAATAACTTTCAAAAATAATTTTTGTCTTAAAAATGCAAAGCAGTCTGCAAAAATCTGTTTGGAAGAGAGAAGTTTATGGCCCATTAGCTTAAGGGGTCATTAAATACATCATCGTCATCTTTTCTTGAGGATTTACCATGTGCCCAGAGCGCTGCTCCATGGTTTAACACCCATTATCTAATCTAATGCTCATCACAGCCCTATGAGTTGGAAGCTATTAGTGCCATCATTTTCTAGATGAGAAAACAGAATTTGATCGAGACTAAATAACATGCCCAAGGTCACCCAGCCTTGGAGCAGGGGTCTGAACTCTCGTGAGTCTGACAGCCGGCAAGTTCTCGTCTTTAGATCAGGGCACACACCATGCTGCCTCCTGAAACTGAAACGGAGAAACTGACAGGCCCAAAAGCCATTTGTTTTGCATCTACTCCACTGCTTGGAAACCACTGGTTTTGCACAGGAGCCCAAATCAAACTGTCACAGAAAAACAAACCCAGGGCCTGGCATCGCCGACCACCTTGGAAATTTGGACCAAGGCTAGGAAAGCGTGTATGACAGTGAATCCATTGTAATCCGCCCACCTGTCTAACCATTCACGAATCCCTGACTACAAACCCTGGCATGCTCAGCTCTGTGCTGGACGCTGGAGACCAGAGCGGGTGAGATGCCCTTGGCCACCAGGAAAGGACCAGGTGAGCACAAGGCAGACTGGACCCCTCAGCACCTTCCAATTTGCCAGCTTTGCATTCTCCAGAAAGACCCCCAAACCCTTTGCAATTCAGGATCCAAACAAGCATTACAGGCGGTGAGAATAAAACACAACCCTGTAGTCCATGCTCGCTGGTAGGCTTCCTCTCTCGAATGCCTTCGTTTGCATAAGGCCAGCCTGGTCTTGGCAGTCCAGTCCATCTCATTGTTCCAGGGACAACGCGAGACCAGCTAAATATGGTGGAATCTCTGGCATTTCATCCCTTAGCCCCAAGACGGAAAGGAAGGGGTTACACAAAGGCCCAGGAGCGATGGGAGGCAGGGTGGGACTTCTCCCCAGGGCTCCAGTCTGCAGACTTCAGTGCACTCCTGCTGGCCATGAGCTCCTTTGGCCAACGGTGTCCATGGCGCCAGCCAGAAGGCAGAGGCTGCTCCAAGCGCAGCCTGAGCTGCCGAGAGCAGGCAGCTTGGGTGCCCCATTCAATAGGGTCCCACGTGCATTTCAGAGGTCCCGGCACATGGCAAGTGCTCAATAAATGTTTGATGAATGAATGAAGAAATGTGGTTTTGAGGAAGGCAGCTCTGCCCCCATCTGGATGGGAGGGGTGTGACTCTCTGTACCACCACCAAATTTTGGGGGACATGGACTTAGGCTGCCTTGCAGGTACCTATACAAAGACTCTGTTGAGGACTCCTCCCACAGAGTTATGAAAATGAAAATATAAATAATAATAACACCAATAGCATCAGTGCTATCACAAAGTACTGACCCTCTGGCAGATGTGCTGTCAAGCACATTATCTCACTTAGTTATTTCATTTAATCTTCACGTAAGTCCTGTGAGACACAAAGCACTATTACCCCCAACTTACAGATGAGAAAACTGAGGCTCAGAGGGCCAAGGCTGTAGTACTAGCAGAGTTGGGATCGGCAGCCAGGACTAACGTGGAATAAAAGTTTAAAGCTGGAAGGGGCCTCACCCCTCATTTTACAAAGGACAAACTACAGCTCAGGGAGGCTGAGGTCACCAGTAACACAGCTGGGACAAGAATTCGAGTGCCCCTACTTCCAGCCCAGGGTCTGCCACTAGGCCTCCTGCTTGCAACACTGTAAATGAAAACGATTTCTAAGTTCTGTAAAGAACCTCGAGATGGGAGGATTAATTATTCTTGGTCCCTGTGCAGAACCGTCTTTTCTAAAGGGCCCCTCGAAAACTCCCTCTCCTGGGCTTAAAGGGAAAACAGAAGAGCCACTCAACTACAAACCTAGCCTGTGATTTAAGGCAGCCTTGAAGATGGCCACAGGCCTGTGTGGCCAAGCCTGGAGGACTGCACGGAAGAAGCTGACTGCCTTCATCTCACTTCCTGCCTGGCACAGTCTTCCAAGCTCCAGGGCTCCCACCTCCAGGCCTTTGCTCTCACTGTTTCTTCCTCCTGGGATGCCCTCCTCCAGCATCCTCGCCTGTCTCATGTCCTACTCACTTTTCAAAGCCAGCTCAAATGCACTGCTTTCCCTGATTTCCCACCACTGTCACCACCCCAAAGTGACCTCTTGATCTGGTCTTGGAACCTCCAAGCCTTCCTTTATATTTCTGCTCTGAACCCTCCCATTCTCTACCTTGAATGACAGGATTTACTTTCATGTCTGTCTCCCTTATAACAGGCTGGCTCCTTGAGGGGCTCTCAGCGGTGGTCTCTGAGGAGCTGCTGAATGAACAGAGAGGGGCTGGGAGTGGAGAGGTTGGCCTATTCTTTTTGTGGACTCGTGCACACCCCTGACTGGGTTGGCATACAGATCTCAAACTGTGGCCTTCCCCCCCTCTCCAGGACCCATCACCAGCTGCATCTTAAACTCTAAGTCCTAGAGGGTGAGGACCAAATCATTCTAGTATCTCTGTAGCATCAGTCATAAGTGGGGGCTTTAAAAAATAGTGTGGAAAATAATTAAGTGATGAACATCCAGCAAGTCCGGCTATGGTTTGGCACTGGATGAGGGGTGGGGGGCAAGACACCCAGAGGAAGGGTCCTGCCCTCAGTGGATCTCACAGAGGAGACAGCAGGGATCCCAGAGGGCAGCGACCATTCGGCTTTGCCGACTCCCAATCCCCAGCAAATAAACAGTGCCTGGCACACAGTACAAGCTCAATAGCCAACGGCTGAAGAAATAAATTAATACGTATTGACCCAAGAGCAGTGAGCAGCCCATGTAAGGCAGGGTGGTGCTGAACGCTGAGTTGGTCTACATGCTGAGTCAGAGCTGCAGAATTCGCAGGCTAGAGAGATGGAGAGAGACAGAGAGACATGGGTGCAGGGCCAGGAGGTTTGTGGTTGACCGAAATCAACAAAGGACAGATCTTAAAAAGCACTTGGCCGCAGTTGCCTGGGAGGCAGCATCTTACACTGCGGTTTTCCATTTTATTTCTGCAGAGCAATCTTTTTTCAAATGAAATCATACACCGTACCCTAAATGCATAACAGAGCTTCCCCGGTGGATGTCAGCTGGGGCTATGAGGCTGGCCTGCAAACCAGCGGACTCTTGGGGCCGCTCCCGCTTGACCAGTGACGGCCTCCTCTCCTTCCCCTTCCCTCAGAGAGGCCCCAGGAAGGTCGTGGCTGAGGGGAGGTTTGCGGCCCTACTCTGAGCGTCATAGGCCAGGTCTTCTGGGAGGCCATTTAGGGCAAATAAATGCTAAAGTGGCTCAAGGAACTTTCCCCAGCGATGGGGGAGTGGAGGTGAGGGTGGGGTGTAAAGAAAGCAAAAGGCCTTCCCAGCAAGTGAAGGACAACCCGAAGCGGCCAGATAAGCAGTGGCTGAAATAGTGGGGTGGCCGCTAAGGAGCATGAGGACTCACTATGGGAAGGACTTCCTGGGGCAATGCTTTTGGAAAGTGAAGCGCCACCTGCAGATACATCGTGTGTGTGTGTGCGTGTGTGTGTGTGTGTGTGTGTGTGTGTGTAAATCAGGCTTTCAGATACCAGATCCACTGAAACCAAGGTGCACCTGTCAGAGAGAGGCTATCCCTGTGCTGTAAGCCACAGGAAGGACCCATTTAGGACAAATCAGCCCCCTTACCCCCTGCCATGGCTCCAATATGGAGCACCTGTTGTTTTGCCTGCTCAACATTCCTTCCTCCTTCTTCTGAAAATAGCACCTGGTTTTCCCTTTGGGGTACCGACCCTCTCACACTTTCAGGCTGAATCCTCCCACCCGTACACACACCCCCAAACACAGACCCCTCAACACTGACCAAGTCTGGTCAATCAGCATAGTCTCTCCTGGTCTCAATGATTGGTCAGAGATGGTCATGTGGCCCAAGGCCAGCAAATAAGCTTCAACTCTGGGACTTTTTTTTTTCCTTTTTTTTTTTTTTTTTTTTTTGTACGCGGGCCCGCGTCCCCTGCATCGGCAGGCGGACTCTCAACCACTGCGCCACCAGGGAAGCCCAACTCTGGGACTTTTGTAGGAACTCCTGGGAAAAAGAAGCTCTCCTTTCACTGGATGTGCAGTGAGCAGGATGTCAGTCTGGAGCTGCTGGCCACTGCCCCACTGCCATGTGGGGAGTGCTTACTGGGGACTGCAACCCACAAGGAGAGAAGCAGAAGGCACAGACCTGGGAATTATCTGAACCTTGGACACCAATAAACAGGCCCCCAATTGCCACTATATTGGAAGCCAATAAAAAAATGAATAAATTGCCTGTCTTCTTGCTTAATCAGGTTTGAGTTGAGTGCTGGCTTCCAAACAATGCAGCATCTGACCTCAGTCCAGCCTTTGCCTGGCCTCTCATCAACCCATCTCACCCCACTACCCTCGCCCTGTCTCCCCCTGCAGCCAACCTTCACATCTGGCCCGTCATTGGTTCCTCTGACCTGGGCAGCATCTCTAGCCTTCCCCTCAGACCCAAAGACTGGGCACAGACCAGCAGCCTGCTGGGCTCACCTGTACCCTAGCCTTCCCAGCTGTCTGGCCCCGCCTAGGGTTCTGTTTTGGCTGATCTAGTGGGACCCCCTCCAATCTGGGCTCAAATTCACTCACTCTGCCCCCATCCCTCCTTGTCCTGCTCACTGGACTTCGGTTCTGCTGGGAGAAACTGACACTACATAGTGAACAAGGGGCCTGGAATCCAGTCACTCCTGAGCTTGCAGTGGGAAGAGTTACCCCATGGCTTTGGTCCACGGCCTCAGAGAGACCTGCTATGGGCAGAGGCTGTGGGGTGTGACTGGGCTCAGTTGTCAAGCAGATGGGGAAAGTTCCTGGATCTCTTACCTGCTGTATCACCTTGGGCAAGCTGCCCTTTCTAAGTCTCAGGATCCTCAACTTTAAGGTGGGGATCATACCACTACATACCTGACAGAAGGACAAAAATCTACAAAACTGACAGCACCAACTGGTGGTGAGGAGATGGCACAAAAGGAACTCTCACTTGTTGCTGGTGCGGAGGCAAAATGGTACAGCCACTTTGGAAGACAGCTTGGCAGTTCCTTAAACAGCTAAATATACCTTTACCATATAATTCAGCAATCATGCTCCTAAATATTTACCCAACTGATTGAAAACTTATGTCCGCACAAAAACCTGCACATAAATGTTTATAGCAGTTTTATTCATAATCACCCCAAACTGGAAATAACCAAGATTTCCTTCAATAGATGAATGGACAAAAAAACTGTGATACATCCAATGGGACATTATTTAGGGATAAAAAGGAATGAGCTTTCAAGCCATGAAAAGACCTGGAGGAAGTTTAAATGCATATTACTAAGTGAAAGAAGCCAGTCTGAAAAGGCTACCTACTGTACGATTCCAATTATACGACATTCTGGAAAAGGCAAAAAAGAAAGGAGGCAGTAAAAAGATCACTGGTGACTGGGGGTGAGGAAGAAGGGAGGGAGAATGAAAAAATGTGGCGGTATCATCTTATCTGACAAGGCAGAGGGTGCCCCAGTATCCATTGCCCCTCCTTTCTTTATAAGAGAATTATAATTGGGCAGATGGTCCCCCAGAATAAAGACTCTATCTCTCAGCCTCCCTTGCAGCTAGGCATGCCACATGACTACATTCTGGCCAATGGGACCTGACAGGAAGTGATGTATGCACCCTCTTAAAGGAAGGAGTACCCTCTCCTTTTCTGATTTCCCCCTTCTTGCTGACCAGAATGGAGAGGCTGGCATGGGCCATCGTGGATCGTGTAGACAAGTGATGGTTAGAGCCTCCGGGCAAAAGGAACTTAGGGCCCTAATGTTTTTGTATCAAAGAATCCCCTTAGGGCTTCCCTGGTGGCGCAGTGGTTGAGAGTCCGCCTGCCGATGCAGGGGACACGGGTTCGTGCCCCGGTCCGGGAAGATTCCATGTGCCGCGGAGCGGCTGGGCCAGTGAGCCATGGCTGCTAAGCCTGCGCGTCCGGAGCCTGTGCTCCGCAACGGGAGAGGCCACAGCAGTGAGAGGCCCACGTACCGCAAAAAAAAGAAAAAAAAAAAAAAGAATCCCCTTAGCTCAGAATTTTCCTTAGAGAAAAATCAACCTGTCTCTTTTTTATTTTGCCTTTTTGTTCACATGCAACCAAATGATTATCCTAACGAATGCAAGGACTTTCAAGGATTGTCCTGAGGATTCTGCATAATATAGGTAAAACAGCTTCACTCACTCATTCATTCATTCAGTAAATAATAGCCAGTTTACTCTGCTGGGATCTGGGGGTTCAACTAAGAACAAAACAGACAAACTCCTGTCCTCTGGAGTCCACATTCTGGTGCAGGAGGCAGCCTATCAACGTGAGGATGAATTAACTACGGATTGTCATGAGTACAGGAATACTATTAGTAACAGCTAATGCTTACTGCACTCTGAGCTTACTACGTGTCCTGTTCTAAGCGCTTATCACATATTACCTCATTTTACCTTCACCACAAACCCAAGAGGTGGGTGCTGTTGCTTCCTCATTTGACCGGGGAGGAAGCAGAGTCACTGAAAGGTTGAGAAACCTGCCCAAGGTCACACAGCTAGTAATTGGAGGTTCAGGATTTGAACCCAGGTCTGTTGGACTTTAAAGCCTTAACCACTGGGTTCTCCTGCTAATGAAGGAAATAAAACAGGACAGGGTGATAAAGAATGATAGGGTGTCCTCTGATGGCTGCTATTAGCAACAACAAAAACAGCAAAAGCAGCATAAAACCCCGTGCTGAACAGACTGAGCTCCCTTACCTGGGTAGCCTGCGTCGAGAAGTCTGGAAAAAAGTTGTGCCTATGTTTTTAGAAGTTCAAATTCAAAGGGTTCACGTAGCTTGGATGTTGGGGTCGGAAGGTCTTGTCCCTGCAAGCTCAGGGCTGTCCAGGAGATGCCCACCTGTCAAGACAAGCAGAACCAGCCGTGACTGCCTCGTGGGGGGGATGCCATCGCTCACACCGCCCAAGGTCTCTTCTTTTTTTTGAAATGTGCTCCGGACCCTGAGGAGAGAGTGTGAAGGGGCAGCCGGAGGGAGCCTGGGCTTGGGCATCAGGACTGGAGAGCCATCGTCTAGGTTCCAGCTGAACTTGCCTGCAAAAAATTCCAAGACACAAAGATATGTATATGCCTGTGTGTGTATGTCCTGAATAAAAATACGCAAGTGTCACACCCACTGTGTCTAGCACGGTGCCCTTTGCAGAGTGGGAGGCTTGACAAATGTTTCCCGATTTGCTTTGATGTGAAACAAAATTTTATATGTCTGAGTGGGAGGAAACCCTGAGAGTTCACGCGCATTGGTGGAGAGATTCTTCCTCTTGTGAAAATGCATTCCCGGGATGCTCCATATCAGTGAGGAGACCGACACCCAGAGAGGGGCAGTGACGTGCCCCAAGCCACAGAGCAAGTTGGTGCCAGAGTGAGGCCTAAACCCCAGGTCCCTCCTGACTCATCATGGCCAGGTGCTCTCTCCCGGGCCACACCCCCTTTTGTCGTTGACAGACTTGCACCCCTGGAGCAGCCTGGGCACAGGGTCTGCTGCCTGCCTGACAGGTGAATGCTGGTCACAGGCCAGAATGGAGAACTGTTTCCTGACTTCGTCCAAGCCCAGACAAGGTATGGGAGGCGGTGCCCAAGGTGGCCAGAAGCATAGGCTTGGAGGCAGGTGGACCTCGGTCACTTGTTGGGGTAAACTCTTTCCAGCAGTGGGAGACTTTGGGGAAGTCAGGTGTCCTCTCAGAGCATCAGTCTCCTCCTCTGTAAAACAGTGATAGTAATAGCATCTCTCTTTGAGGACTGCAGGGAGTGAAAATGACAATCCTAAGTCTGTGAAGCCCCAGCAGAGCATTTGGCTCACAGCAATCACTCAATAAATGTTAGGGAGGCGACACAAGGGAGGGTGTTGTGAGTGCTGCAGGGGGAGCCGGCGCACTGCACTGGGAGTTGCTCTGTGCCCTCGGCAAGTCTTTAGACAAAACTCGCTCAGTGCCACCAGTGACTCATGCCCGCCACTCCTACTATCCATCCCGTCTCTGCCTTCACGGACCAGCGTGGGTCCCCAACACAGCACACCTACCTCTCCCCGCAGCTGCAACTCCCCACCTGCCCACGGGCTCCCCACACCCCAGCCCACGTTTCACCAGCCAGCAAAATGAAAATGTCATTAGCACTCTGCAAGCTGGTGAGCTAATGTCACCAGACGGCAGCCAGTGCATGAGAACTGGGGAGGGGTGGAAGGTGGGGAGCGAATTCCCCGGGAGGCGTGGCGTTCTCAGGTTTTCCCAATAAGGGTATGATGAAGAAATAAATAAATGGCTGCAGGAAAGAGGTGACAATGGAGACCGTTCTTCTAGCAGCATGCTATGGAGCTGTGCCTTTCTCCTGGACTCACCACGGCTGCCTGTGGTCCCTGCTTCAGCCCCTGTCCGGATGATAGGTGTGTGTCAGCCTCTCTGGGCCTTCTCTTCACACATACAGCTGATGAAGAAGATCACCAGGGGGACCCCCCGCTTCCACCTTTCATTTCCACCCCAGCCCACGCTCCCTCAAACCTGCTGAGAGAAGCAGACCACCCCCTCAATTAACATGGCAGTTGGGGGGGGGTTCGTCTCCTCGGAGGAGGTGGCAGCATTGAACCCCACGGAGCCACAGGCAGGCATTCTGGGCTCCAGCCCCAACACGGCACTAACTTGCTGTGAGCACTCAGGCACAACCTCCCCTTCGTGGGGCCTTAGTTTCTCCCTCTGTGAAAGGGGGCGCCGGACACAGCATCAGTCCTGACAACGTCTCCGAGTCAGCTCTAAATCCCCCAACTCTCAGGCAGAGATGCCAATGTAAAGCTCCTCCTCTTCCAATGTCCTCATGGCACCAGCACTGATGACACCCGCAGGCACGTTAAGGCTTCCTGGAGGAGGGGGCAGATGTGTGTGTGTGTAGACAAGAGCAGGGCGCTGTGGGCAGGGGGCCTGGGTGAGCAAAGGCATGGAGATACCCAGTTGGGGGAGGGGGCACCTGGAGCCAAGGCTGCCCGACAGGCAGCTGGGAAATGAGATGGAAGAGTCCTGTGGTCAGTGCTTTCCACGCATTTTCCCATTTAATCCTAACACTGCTAGCATTCCCATTTTATTGATGAGAAACTGAGGCTCAGAAAGTTTAAGTAATGAGCAGACACATGGCTGTTAAATAGCACCAATTGGATTTGAACCCCATAGTTGATTTAAGAGCAGAAGTTCTTGATTGCTGTGGGGTACCACTGTCTGGACTGTTAAAGATAGAAGGAGCATGAGAGAAATTCAGGAGCGTTTGTGTCATAAACGCATGCAAACGAGCTCACATGACATACGAGGGTGGGCAACGCCCACGTCTGCGTGGGAGTGGTGGGAGAGTTTAGTGTGTGAACGTGTGTACATTGTAAATGTGGGTGGCTCACTGCTGAATGAAGCTGCTGCCCTGAGTCCGGGCCCAAAAAAGCCGAATGGGGAGGATGTGGCCGAATGGCCAGTGGGGCAGGGGAGTGGGCAGGCAGAAGGCCCTGGCCATCCCATGGTGGCCCAGGCAGCCCTGCTCTGTGGGCTGTGAGCTGGGCCTGTGCTCACGGGTCCTGCTGTGTGGGCCTGGCCTGCATCACTTGTCTCCGGATCCCATACTCCCCTGACTGCCGCCCAAGAGAGCAGCACGTCCTGCCCTCGGCCTCTTCCTTGGCTCAGTCTCCTCCGTGGTCCCTCGGGATGCCTCTCCCAGCCGGGAACAGATCCTGTAGATCGAGCCTGGTACACACCCGGGGCTGCTGCCAGCGGGCAGGGAAGCCAGCAAGTGAGTGCACCTTGCACCCGCTGGGGACCAGCCAGACCTGTACTCCAGCCACTAGCCACTGGCTGTGTGATCAGGGCATGCAGCCGGCCTCTCTGAGCCGCAGGGAACCCTCACAGAGCTGCTAAAGATGAGTACCTAAGGGAAAAGGTGTGCATTCTCTAAAGTGCCGCGCCCACAGACAGGGCTGTAGTTCGAATCCCAGTGGCCAAGATAACCCAGGAATTAGTACAGTTCCCTAGAGAGCCATGACTAGGAATCCAGCCAACGCCTTTACGTAAGTCCCCCTCGCCCCTCCCCTGGGCCTCAGTTTCCCCATCTATAAAGCAAAGGGTCCTCAGGCTCAGATACGGAGTGGTACTCAGCCCCTCCGTGTCTACTTTTCTTCACCATGATTCGTTATTAACATCACAGCTGGATTTCATTTACCAGAAACCAGAAGGCCATTCATGTAGCAGTAAGCTGAGTAAATAGGGCCCAAGACAGGTAAGTTTTGATGGGAGGAGAGAGGTTTCATGGTTTCATGTTCGAGTCGCTGACGAAGAGGGAATGTGATCATTCTAGGAAGACAGAAGGAAGCGTGCAGGAACAGAGGGGGGCAGAGCTGTTGGAAGTCGACAGAACTTGGACAAACTCTCTCCCCAGGTTTGCACTGGGCTGGCCCTGAATGCCACAGAGAAGACACAAGGAGTTCTGTTTCCTGGAGACCTCAAGGAACGGGAGCATTCACTCATTTGGTGAGCATTAACTGAATACCTGCTGTGTACTGGGGCCTCCGGGGGTGCCAGGGATGAGAGAGGCACCAACTATGCCTTCAGAGGAGCTCCTGTTATGGGGAAGAGTGACAATGCCCTTGTCTCCATAGTTCAAGGTGGCTTAGGAGAACTCATCACATTGCTTTCAGTTCCGAGGAGGGAAGGACCCCTTCCTGCTTGGGCCCCAGGGAAGGCTTCCTGGAGGAGGAGGCAGATTTGAATGTATGGGGATGAGAGGAGGGCACTGTGACCAGGGTGAGCAAAGGCACAGAGGTGTCCAAGTGTCAGGTGAGTATTCAGGACCAGGAGGCAAGGCTGCCTGTAGGGGTAGAATGGGAAATGAAATAGGAAGGGGCTGGATGATTAAGGTCCTTGAATGCTGGGCTGAGGATGATGAACTCCATCCATAGAAAAAGGGGAGCCACTGAAGGTCATAGAGCAGAGGTGTGCTTCAGGTGGTTGAAAAGCAGCAAGGAGCCCAGGCAAGTGGAAACAGATGATGAGAGGATGGAAGGAGGATGGGCAGGGCCTGATGGTGGGGGTGGATAAAGGGATGCTGGAGGGTGGGGAAGGTTGGTGGGATACTGAAACCGGCAGGGTGTGGGGAGGGGACACAGATGTGGGGGGAAAGATGATGAGTGGATTTAGACATGGTGGATTTGCATCCTGGCTCTGCCACTGTCACCGTGTGCTCTCAGGCATGCCAGTTTACCTCTCTGGGCCTCCATTTCCTCCCCTATAAAGCGAAAAAAACCGCTTCAAAGAGATGTGAGATTCAACCAGATAATATACGAGAAGCACTCTGAACATAGTAAGTGATTGTTGGATGCTTGCTTCCTACGATGTAAGCATTTGTTGCTTTTATTAATTACTGGTGACTTTCCCCCTATTACGAGTGAGGACACTGAAGTTCAAAGTCAAACGAGTGGCTGGAATTGGCAGTGCTGGGCCTCAAATCATAAGAGAAGCAAATTATGAGCAAATAAACGTGGGATGACTCAGAAAAGAGTCTTGATTTTAAAATATTGCTAAAGAAAAGGGCTGTTTTATAACTTTTGTGCCGTGTGCTTATTAAACCCAAGCTATAAATGTGAACTAATAAGTAAAATGAGTTAAGTTAATTAAAAAAAATCAAGCTTCAGGACGGATCCATATTACCTAATGGCAGTCCATAAACATAAACATAAAATTTGAAAATACAAGAATGAATTGCAGTGCCAGGCAGCTCCAAGAATCTGCAATTTCTCCGCCTGAAAATAAAAGCTACTGATCTTAGCTTGGGTTCTCATTGCTCATGAATGAGCCTTTGAGAAGTCATAAAGAAAGGAATTATTTCCAATTGTTTACTCACTAAGGATCATATGTATTGAATTTAAATTGTCTCTGATTCCTAATTAGTACAAACCAAATTAGAATCTGAGTACAGCAGATCTGGAAAGAGCCCTTGGAGACTGAGACCTTAAGCTCAGTTTTCTTTGTTTTATGGACCTGGAACCCAAGGGACAGAGAAGGAGAGCTACTTGCCCAAGATCACGCAGCAAGTAAGGGTAGGATCCAAGCTAGAACCTGAGCTCCAGGCACCCAGGTTGGCATCCTGCTCTGGTTCCTGCAGCATCTGTGATCAGATCATTAAATCCAGTCCTAAGGGATGTGCAGGGATGCTCCCCGGGCCTTAGCCCGGGTGATTCCTATAATAAGAACTTTCTCCCCGCTCTGGGGAAAAGTAATCTGCCCAAGAAAGGACCCTCAAAGCCCAGCAGTCTAATACTGATAGCAAAGTTCTGAGACACTCTAGCACATTGCTGCGTATGGAACCCTTAAGCCCCTGTACGCAACCTGCTTGCCAGGCAGCTCAGTCAGGAAAGAGACACACTGGGAGCATTGGGCTCTGTTCTAAGAGGGGCTGCAGGCTGGCACAGCCCAGGCCCATGTCAGTTCCTCCCTGTTTTCCAGGTGGGGCTGGAGGTACAAAGGACTCATTGTACAGTGGGGAAGGGAGGGGTCTCTTAACTCAGCCAGTCTCGTGCTCTCGCGCTCTCTCTCTCTCTCTCTCTCTCTCTCTCACAAACACACACACACACACACACACACCCGCGCGCGCGGACGAAGGAGCTTTGCATGTGGCACAGGCGCGCATGCGTGTATGTTAAGCTTCAGCCTACACTCGATTATGAAGCAGATGTTTAATTACTACCTGAGTGTTATTAATCAACACGATTAATACACAACCCATACCACATAATTACTTTGCAATTACACCGAAAAGAAATATTTTAGTGCCGTGGGTTTGCTAATCACCCGGCCTTGCCAAAGGACAGGTATAATGGGCAGCAATTTTTCTTCTTTCCTTTCCTTCCTTTTCTCCCTCCCCTGCCCTCTCATTCATCTTCGGGGCTGATGTCCCCACCACACAGAACGGGGAGCCCAGGCGGGCTGCCGGCCTCCTCCCTGAGGTGCCACTTCTGCCCTCTCACCGCTTTTCATGTGAGCCTAAATCGCCCCAGTCCTCTCCTCTCAGCTCTCCAGCTTGGAAATGCATGTCCTTTCCAGAAATGAAGCCGGCCTCCTGCTGGCCTGTGGATGGAGAGGCAGCGGCCGGCAGGGGTTACCTGGGGACGGTCTGCAGGCAGCTGCCTGGAGCTGAATCCCAGCTCTACCAGTTCCTGGCTGTGTCATCTCTGTCAAGTTAACCGTGCCTCAGTTTCCCCAGGTGCAAGATGGAGATGAGAACAGTAATTACCTCAGGGGTTTCTTGTAAGTATTTAATATGACAGAATGCGTAAACCACTTAGCCAGTGCCTGGCACACAGTCAGACTCCATAATACCTATTATAACTATCATTGTTATTATTTACCCAGAAATGGCCCCTCCAGGAATCCTCCGAATCACAGAGTCTCCCAAATGTTCAGGTTTTTGGATTCCACTCTCTACCCCTCAGATAGAGAGCTCGGTCCCATCTACCTGGAAACATCTCCTTACATGGCCCCCTCCCCTCTACCTGCCACCTCCATGGGCTCCACTTCCCTAATCCGAGCATTCATCCTCTCTCACCTGGCCCACAGCCGTTAGCCTCCACACGATCTCCCTGCTGCTCCCCACCCCCAATTCCATCCTCCACTGGGTGGGGAGACAGATCCTCAAGGAGCAGAGCTTGGACTATGCCACTCTCCCGCTCAAGAACCTTCTGTAGCTCACCATTGCCTATGCAGCAAGGTCCACCTGCCTCCGCTGGAAGATCACTCATGGCCCAAATTCCACCTTCATTTCTTAAGTTCATGAGCCCTAAGCTTCTGATGATGAATGAATGAATGAATGTCTTGCTAGATTTGAGAAGCATCCACACCCACCAAGCTGGGATGTCCCAGAGCATTTTATGAACCTGGCCTCGAGGTTTATCCCGGAAGTTGGGGTTTATCCCTCACTGTTCATTTCCCCTCCACTTTTTCCCGCCCCTCTCCCCCCCACAAAAATCTTCCCCAAACCAGCTGCATTTAAGAACAATCCATCTTTTAGGGCCCAGAAACCACAGGTCCAGCTGAGCAAAGAGACTATATAAGGACCCTCAGATCCAGGGGCCAGTGTGTGGTCTGCTCAAGAGATGAGTGTAAAGGACATGGTGACAAACTCCAGCACAGATGGCACACGGAGAGAGCCAAGGGGGAGGGTGCTTGTGTGTGCCTGTGTACATGGTGTGCAAACTTTCGTTTGTACAAGTAGGGCCAATGTAGCTACTTGCGTGACTTAACTCCTTCAGTTACAAAAATAGAAAGTAGTATGAGTCATTCATTTACTTGAGAAACATAAAACATTGGGCTCTGGAGTCAGACTGCTGGTGTTAGAATCCTCTCACCTCTGACTAGCTGTGTGACTTTGGGAAAATTCCTGAACTTCTCTGAGCCTTGGTTCTTAGATGTAAAATGGGGCTAATCATAGCTCCTCCCGATCGTGTTCTCGCGAGGAGGTAACGCACACTTTGATCAGCATCTGGCACACAGGAAGAGCCAGACCAAAGTTAACTCTTTTATTATTATTAATAATAAGAATTAATAAACCCTGGGAACATAGAAACTCAATGCCTGAAGCAGAACATGGCATATAGTACTAGACCAACGGGTGGAGAAGTCCCTGCAGAACATTAAAATGGAAGGTAGGAAAGTGATTTTTGTCATTCGTTTATTCATTCAGCAAACACTCATTGAGTGCCTACTGTATAAATCTCTGTGTTAGGCGCCGCGGGAGGGTGGAGGGACTCCCTGTCTTTGCAGTGAGGCCAAGTGGAAGGTGCTGTTCACAAGGAGCTGGAAGAGGGCAGAGGCTGGGGAATGTTCTAAACCACTCACTGCTGTACCCCCAAAGCCTCAACTTGCCGGCCACTGGACACTAGATGAATGGATGGCAGCACTGCTGAAGATGCGGGAGGGCTCCTAGATGAGCAGGCTCAAGTCCAAGGAGAAGGCAAAGGGGAGGAAAGGCTTTCCAAGCAGAGGGCACGGCCAAGGCAGTGGCTCAAGGGCCTCGACTTGCACGACAGGTGGAGGGAACAGCAAGCAGGCTGTGCCCTGGCGGAGGCGTGAAACGGGAGAGGAGAGGGAGCCGGTGGGTCACGTGTGCTGAGACGGAGCTTGGGCTAGTGGGGAGTCAAAGGAAATTCATGGAGGGGCTGATGGGGGCCACTTCAGGTCCAGGGTTTTCCTTCTTCGTCTGAAGCTCAAGCCTTGGTCTTTGGAGCTCTGAAGCCCCCTCCCGGGAGGCTGATGGAAACTTTTCCAGGGGACATTGGATCTATTTCTCTTGCCTGAGAAATAAGAATTTACATAAGGCTCCCTGCTCAGCCACAGGGCAAGGCCACAGGGCAAGTGCTCTGGTCACCAACCTCCACGGATGCAGTACTAACCCAGATGACAAACAGGAAGCGTGACTCTCCAGGTAGATGTAGAGAGGGGCACACAAAGCCAGGATGCAGTTGTTTTTACTCAGAGCCAGCCAGGCTCTGCTGGCCCGTGCTCAGCTGTATATGATGAAAGTGGCCGAGCAGAGATGTTTCCTTCCTCTCCCCATGGGTCTCCTGTGCCCCCTTCCTGACACATTCTGGCTCTTCACACACACACCCAACCCCACACACACCCACACACACCCACACCCACATCAAAGTCTGGTGTTGGCTTAAAGCAATAATAAGGTCAAAAGATCAAGAATGCTGACCAAGAGGCAGAAACCTTCGTTCTAGTCACAGCTCTGGGACAGCTTTGCTGTGTGCCCCGTTTAGGTCATGTGCCCTCTCTGGGCTTCTACTTTCTCCTCTACAAAATGAGGCGAGGTATTCAATGATTTTCAATTCTCACGTGAAAGGAAGGGGTCTAAGTCGCCGCAGATGGGCAAAAGTGAGGTGAGGAAGAATCTGAAGGGCCTGAGTCCCCGGGATGACATGCCCTGTACCTGGGAGAAAGCCAGGCCGGTACCGACGGAAACAAGAATCAGGGGCTCCTGCAGCCTCATCGGTGACTGAGGCTGAATTCAAATGCTGGGCCCACCATTCACTATGCTATTGGACACCTTATGTGAACCCCTCTAAGCCTCAGTTTCCTCACCTGTAAAATGGGGACATGACACTTCTCACTCATAAAGTTAAACAAGAAGACACAAGGAGATTGCCCAGCATGGTGTCTGGGCGGAGTAGGCCTCAGTAAGTGGAAGCTTTTATTAGTATTACAATTACAGCTCCATCTACATCTGGGGGAAACCCCAGCTGCAGCTCCCTCACTGCTCTGTGGGTCCCTCCCAGACCCCTGGCAGCCCCGCCCGGAAGGGGGGCTTTCCTGACCACACCTCGGCTACGTGCAAACATGGCTGTGGACTTAACATCAGTTTTCCGGACAAACCGTGGCGACTCCTCAGAGACGTGGGGAAAGGTACCTGGCATTAGGGCTTCTAACCTTCCCTGAAATGTGTCCTTTTTTAAAATAAGGGGAATGTATCCATGTATCACTTGCTAAATAACAATGAGAATAAATCAATCGTTTGGGGACAAACACCTCTGGGGAAATCCCAGGCCTTGGCTGACCCTGACGCTGAAGATCCGGCTGTGTTTCTCATTCCTGGCCCTGGGGACAGGGGTTATTAGAGATGACTAGCCCACCTCCCGTCTGTAGGAGGGAAGGAGCTCTCACGGGCCAGGCCAGGCCAGGCCAGGCAGGAGAGACCCGTCCTGGGATGGTTTCCATGCAGACGGTGAGAGCAGAAAGCCTGACTCCACCCACCCAAAAGGTGATCAGGGGCTACGGGGGAGCTGCTGTCTCCATGGCATCTGATGTGTCCTCCTCTGGATCCTATGTGGGGGGGGGGGGTCTCTAAACGGAGACCCAGGGAGGTGGATGATTCTAGTAAGCGGTAGAAAGGGGCTTCACACCTAAGTCCCTCAGGTGCCACAGCCGGAGGAGTTTTCTTCCTAATTCCAAAGTAAGGGATTAGGGTGTGTGCGTCCTCGCCTGGAGGGCGCACCCCTCCCTCGACCGCAGCAGCGCTGGATGCAGAAGTCTCCACCTGCCCCTTCTCTGGGGAGGATTGCTGGTCCTGGCTGTTTGGATTCACATCACCCAGAGATGCCTGGGAGGCTACACCCCCGCCCCACCCCCAGGCATAGCCCATAGCCCCAGAGACAGGGTACTGGGCACAAACTCTGCAATGTCATTCACTCTCCAGAGCTCCCCCGGGATCCGGCTGAGGCTAGAGTGCTCTTGAACCCCGTCCTTGCTTAGTTTCTTCCTCTGCCTCATCCTGCTCCTTTCTCTGGTCCTGAGAATCCTTCCTCAATAATTCACTTGCACAACCATCCCCGCTCAGGTTCTGCTTTCAGAGAGCCGGACCTAGGACACAAAGGAGACAGACGCGGTTCCTGCCTTCTCGAGAGTCAACGCCCAGCAGGAGTCAAATCTGAGACACCGACTGACCACGACACGGTCCCTTCAACCATGACCACTGACCACCCCCCCAATCTTATGACATGCTGTGCAACCCCCTTTCCCTGCTAATATCACTGAATACCAACAACAACCCAGCCAAGAGGGTTTGTTAGCTCCAATTGTATAGATGGAGCTGAGGCTTAGAGGGATTATAGTTTGCCCAAGGTCACTTGCAACTCCTATGTGGCTGCACTTGGGTTAGACCTCAGTTCTGCCTGATTGCTGGGCCCCAGGGCCTGCCTCCCACTAACAAAGGGGACCTGAATACATCTGCAGAGACGGAGAGCAGGGAGGCCCCTGGTTAGGGTCATGCCCAGGGCAAAGCTCGCTGTCCCCCTCTGCCACCTCCTGGGCCCTGTGACTCAGGGCCCACAGCCTGGGGGAGGAAACTCTGAAAGTGGAGAGGGAGCGCGGGTCACAGGAGACTGCTTCCCTGGTGCCATTCTTCAACATCACAGGCCCGGGGGTCTCTCGCTCTTAAATGATTCTCCCGGACCTGGCTCCTCCCCGGTCCCCCTCCCCCAGTTCCTGTTATGTCACAGATCATGCGGCTCAGCCAGGCGGGTAACAGGCAGAAAATGGGAATTTTTACCTGTTAATTTGGTTTCTGAACCCCTGCTGCTTGCCAAGCCTGAATAGCTCCATGGCAGGCTCTGAAAGAAGGAGGGGGGGGGGAAGGGCAGGCAGTGGCCCGCGCTGCTCCAGGGTGAATCTGACAGCCAGCCCCCTGGGTGAGGGTGGCGCAGCGGGGGGCCAGGGAAGGCCAGCCTCCCTGGATCCAAAGGCAGGAAGGGGGCCCGGTTCCCAGAGCACCAGCCTTCTGCTCCCTCTCCTCCATCCTTGGTGAGTAAAAGGCAGAAGGCCTCCAACAGCCCACCGCTCAGGGCAGAGCCGAGCCCGGCCAGGCACAAGGACCCCTGTCCCCTCATCCTTCCCGCCCCAAACCTTCAGCCCTCTGTAACAGGGCCTCTCCCAAGGTACCTTGAGCCCTCGCTACCCTGGGCGTTGGACTTCATTTAATCCTCAAAAACCTTGTCTCATCTACCCTGTATGAGAAAGCTATCATTATCATCCCCATTCTATAGATGTAGAAACTGAGGTTCAAAAAGGTGATGCTTCCCCAACAAGTCCAACATAGAATGACCATATGACCCAGAAATTCCACTCCTGGGTCTATGCTCCAAATAACCGAAGCCAGGACTAAACAGACACCTGTATCCGACTGCTCATAGCAGCACTATTCACAGCTGCCAAAAGGTGGAAACACCCCAAATGTCCATCAATATTTACATGAGTACACAGATGAACGTAAGATAGGCTTTCAATGAAATATTATTCACTCAGAAAAAGGAATGAAGTACTGATACATGCTACAATATGGATAAACCTCCAAAACATTATGCTAAGGGAAAGAAGCCAGGCACAAAAGACCACATATAGTATAATTCTAATTATATAAAATGTCTGGAATAGGTAAACCCATATAGACAGAAAGCAAATTAGTGGTTGCCAGGCTCTGTGGGGAGGGGGCGGGCCTTGATGTGTACGGGGTTTTCTTTTGGGGTGAAGAAAAGGTTCTGGAACTAGATAGAAGTGATGGTTGCACAACACTGTGTGTTGAATGCCACTGAATTGTTACTTTAAAATGGTTAATTTTCTGTCACGTGAATTTCACCTCAATTTTTTAAAACAGCTGGGGGAGGCGGGTGAGGGGGAGGTGATGTCATGCACTGAAGGTCAAAGAGCAGGTCAGTGGGGGAGCCCAGGTTCACACTTGGGTCTTGCTGACGGCACGGCATGCCCTTGGCCACCATCCTCTACTTCCTGTTCTGTGCTTTCCCATCTCTGGCCTTTGCCTCTGTTGTTGCCTTGGCCAGCAAGACCCCCTCTCCTCATTTCTGCTCTCGAAATCCTACGCATTCTTCAAGGGCCTTGGTTAAAAGCCAGCCCCCTCCCCAAAGCCTTCCCGATCTCCTCGGAGTCCTCTCCACTTGGATTCCACCCCCCGGCCCCGTGCCCTGCCCGGTCAGCTTTGCCCCACACCTCCTGCCAGAGTTAGCAGTGCACAGAGCTCTCCCTCGCTCCCCACCAAGCTTGAGGGCGTCATCACACTCACAGGTCCTGGTGAGGGTTAAATAACACGAATGCCCGCGGAGCTCTCCACTCTGTGCTTAGCAGGCAGTGAGCGCTCAATCACTGGTGCTTGTTAACGGCCAAGTTCACTCCTGAAGCGCTGAGACCTGCGGGCTCATCTCTGCTTCCCTGGCCCAGGCCCTGCTCTCAGTGGCACTCCTCTAAAGACTGCGGAACGCGAGGGGAGAGACAAACTCCCGGACAAGCAGCCACTTTCCTACCTGTTCTCCTGCTGAGCAGGAAGCCTGTCTTGGTTCACAGTTTATAATAAATGCAACTCCGTTTCCTCCTGGCCATCCGTGCTGGTCCCAGCAGGCACACACCCAATGTCTGCTGTTTCTGTTAAACGTCTGAGGCTCCTGGGACCGGCCAGGCCCTGACTGAGTCCTGATGTTTTGCTCCACGAGGCACCTCCAGCCCCAGGTTCTGCAGATCAGGACAAATCAGAAGTTCTGGCCTCCATAAAAGCCTACTGAACACGATCTCTCTAATAATTGTTGTCATGCTTATCTAATGAATATGCAGTAAGACATTCATCATGGAAGCACTTTCTAAACTAAAGGAATTATATACATTTAAGGTATTGGCATTAAGAATAATCCCAAACACCAGACAGTGCCAACCTTTTCAAGACGCTTTTGGAAGCTCTTTCGAATCTGCAATGGAATGTGAATTAGTTAAAGATGCCAAGAAATTCACTTCAAACAAAACAAGGCGGCTAAATTAGGAAGCCCTCACTCCAGGGAAGGCAAAGAGGCATGCACTTCCCTGATCTTTCTCTCTACTTGGCCGTTGATGGTAAGACAGGCTAAGGACAGGGGTGGGGGGTTGGGGGGACCACTACCTCTCCAACTGACACCCAAAACAGAGAGTGGGAGCTTTGGGACCAGAGAAATCCAGCCCAGCCACTTGCCAACCCTGGGATCATGGGCCAGCTCCTTAAATCCCTTACTGTCTGTCAGGTGGTGTGGGGGCATGGAGAGGTGGAGGGTGACGATGATCCCCTCCCTGAGTGGAGATGAGCGTCAGCTAAGGTGAGTCAGACTTGCAGAGCATCTGGATTGGCACAGAGGAGGCTCTCAATAAGTATTTATTCTCTTCCTTCTCAAACTATCCTCAGACCATTTAGAGAGTAAAAAACGAACCTCAGACTGAAGGACGTATTTGCAATACATACGTATTACAAAGCACTTGTATCCAGAATATGTAAAGAACGCCTACAAATCAATAAGAAAGTAAGAAAACAACCCAGTTGAAATTGGGCAAAAGTCTTGAAAAGATACTTCCCAAAAGAAGATATCCAAATAGCCGACAGGTCTATGAAAAGGTGCTCAGCATCATTACTCACCAGGGAAATGCAAATAAAAACCGTAATGAGATACAGAATCACCAGCTGACTAAGCCTGAACAGAGGGCTGACACCAAGCATGGGTGAGGAGATGGACAGACTAGAACATCCATGCACTGCTAGGACCATCAAAGGGTACAACCATCCTCTCTGGCACTGTCTATTAAAGTCAAACCCATGACAATTCCGTATTTCCACTCCCAGTTACACACCCAAGACAAATGCCTGCATATGCCCACAAAATGACCTGGGCCACAATGTTTGTTGCAGCTTTATTTATAAGTACTCCAAATGGGAAACAACTCGACGTCCATCCACAGAAAAATGGATAAATCAGTTTTCATATATATATATATATATATATATATATATATATTCACACGATGGAATATTACACAGCAGCTAAAAAAAAAAGAACTGCTGTCATGTGCAATAACATTCATGGAAGGATCATAAAATCATCATGTTGAGTGAAAGAAGCCAGGTCTGGAGGAGTTCATGCTATACGATTCCATTTATATAAAGTTCAAGAACAAGAACAACAGCCTGATGGTGATCGAAGTCAGAACAGTAGTTACCTGGGGGTTGAAGGGGGTGAGGAAAAGAGAGTATCAACTGGGATGGGACACAGGAGAGCCTTCTGAGCTGATGGCATGGGTCCCTGCCAACCTCCCCAGCCTTGGCCAGAACCTCTCCCTCATCTCTCACTAGGCCCCAGCCATAATGCCCTTCCCTCCAACCTGTAACACTCGAATCCATTCCTACCCCAGGGCCTTTGCACATCTTGCCCTCTCAATCTGGAACCCTCCTCTCCCCAGTTCTGCATGGCCAGGCTTCACCTATATTTAGATCTGCATGGTGGTTACTTGGTATACAAAAAAATCATTAAGCTATATATTGGAGATGTATGTATTTTACTGTATATATATTATTCCCAAATAGGATTTTTTAAAAAATTACCAGAGGATCAATTGGACCAAGCCATCTCTAAGGCCTATCAGCCCTATCATTTTATGATTCTCGGAGCCTGGAGAATGCTTCTTAGGTTCTAATGCTGGAATTCGGAGATGGTGTGCTCATTTTATTCTTTCTCTTTCCTTTCACTTGCCAAGAGAGGCCCCTTCTCTTGCTCCCTCTGCCTCCCTGACTTTGTGTAAGTCAGTCAGCCACTCCTGGCCTCATCACCCCATCTGCAAAAAGAGGGTCGTGCTGCCAGGACTCCCCTCCAAGAGGGAGAAACATGGTCATGCGCGGGAAATGCTCTGTGCATCACAGAGCAAAAATGCTAACTGCATTCCCAGAATTGCTAGCAGATGTCTCTTTGCATGGGGTCAAGTACATCCAGGCAGAATTGCAATTACTATGGCAAGGGTGTGGTTTAAAACTCAAACCTGGCCCACATGTATTTTTTTGGTGTCAAGGGATCTAAGATGGTGGCCATGGAACAAAAGTCATCATGGGAAAGGGATGGCCACTGGTTTGACCTGGGAAGGCACAGATTCTGGTGTGGTCCCTCAGGCTATCGGCCAGAGCCGTGCAGGGATGATCCTTGAAGGAGACAGAGGCGGTGCCTGGCCTGGGGCTTCTGCTGGCCTTTTAAAGGAAGGAGCACTGAAGCTAGAGTCTGGGGTCCTGGGTTCAAGGGCTGCTTCTGCCCTGATGTGCTGGGTGACATTGGATACCTCTTCTCCCCTTTGGGACCTCAGTTTCCCCACTGCACCTTACAAGGGTGGACTAGATCATATTTAGAAATCCTTTCAACTAGAACTGTTTATGAGCTTACTTCTTAAGATCAAAATTACATCATGTCCCTCCCCGCTTAAAACCTTATCTACGGCTTCTTATTCAACTTAGAATAAAGTCCAGACCCATGACCAGATCCTCACGGTCAGGTCCCTGCCAACCTCCCTGGCCTTGGCTGGAACCACTCCCTCACCTCTCACTGGGCCTCAGCCATAATGCTCTTCCCTCCATCCTGCAACACTCAAATCCATTCCTGCTCCAGGGCCTTTGCACCCCGTGCCCTCTTAACCTGGAACCCTCTCCCAAGTTGTGCATGGCCAGCCTTTGCCTGCTTTAGAGCACCGGCTCAGAGGTCCCCTTCTCAAAGGCCTTCCCTGACCAGTATAAGCAGTCCTCCTTCCGTGTGTTTTCTTTTTCCACTTCCATACCAATGATTACAATATGCGGTCATTAGATAAATTTGTGCCTTCCTTATTTTCTGTCTTCTGCGCTGGAGTGTAAGTTCCATGTGGGCAGCCATTCTGTCTGTCACCATTGAACCCTCTGACATATAAACAGTAGACACTCAATAAATATCTGTGCATTTTTTCATCCTCTCAGGCAGCACTCCAGAGCTCTAGCCCCCCTCAGAAGCTCATGTAAGAATTTCCCAAAGAAAGAAAATGCTCATGTATAGAGGACCCAGCAGGTACTGTGACGATGCCAGGCTCTCTGCATCCTTGTGTCATTTAATTCTCACTACAACCCTCACAGATAGGATTAGTTGGGTGACAGGCTCAGAGCAGTGAAGAGCTGTGCCCACGGTCACATACCAGAAGCCCTGAGCTTGGAGACAGATGGCTCTGTGCCACTTGCGACCATGTGATTCCATCTCTCCAGGCCGTGCTTTTCTTGTCTGTAAAGTGGGGCTGAGGTCTCCTGCCTGCACTTCAAGCTGTGTCATGATCAAGCAGGATAATTAAGGGGGGATGCTTAGCGCACCGGCAAGCAGCATGCAGCTGCACTGATGTTGAAACAGAAAGAGCCTGAGGTTTGCTTTGCCCATCAGAGTCTGTGCCTGTCCCGCCAGGAGGCGGCCAACGTGGGGAAAGAGGACCTTCTGGAGCCAGCCTGTCCTGGATTGGAATCCTGCTCCAACCCAGCTCAGAGCTGGGTGCCCTCAGGCATGCATGTTACTTCATGCCTTGGAACTTGCATCTTCTCCTCTCCACCCCCCACCCCGGGCTGTTTAGAGGATTAAATGAGATCACCTATGAGAAGGGCTTTTATTCCTTCCAAAGTGTTATGCAAATGTTGCTTGCCTTTTGATGTCCCGAGGCTTCTAGCTCTGATTATATCAACTCCCCCTAAAGAGAGAAAAAGTCGCCTTTCCAGGTGAAACAGGCGAGGACACTCACCCCACTCCCAGATGACAGCACTGGCTGTCTTTATGGGGCCCTCGCCGCATGCCAGGCACCACGGGACACCCTCTCCAGCACCCTCTCCTTGTGCACCCAGCACTGAGCTCTGCATCACCATCAGCCCCATTTTATAGATGGGTAAACTGAGCCTCAAGTACCCTTGCACAAGGTTCCCCGGCTGTAGTGGTGAAGTTTTCTCCCCATGGAGGACTTGGCCAAGGCGGCACCTTTGTCTCATGAAGAACAAGGCCCAGGATGACCTGGGACGCTCTCATTCCTGAGGTAGCCCTGCACTCTGGGAGGTCCTGGCCGTGGGCTCCTCTCTGCGATGGGCTGAGCACAGCCTCCCACCCTGAGTGTGGCATCTAGGAGTGTGCACACAGAATGGGGAGTGTGCTTGTGGGGACAGGACCCAGCTCTGGGCCCCAGGAAGGCCTTCCTGCCTGGGGAGCCCCGGGGAATGAACAAATCGCGCTCACCTCCACCTCCTCAGATGGAGAGTTACTGGCCCACCCTGCCCTCCGGCTACTCCCCATTGGCCAAAGGCCCTCCTAACCCCTAAATGGTCCTTGAGCGTCTGGGAGCATCACTCTGTCCCCTCCTATTCCCCATCGCAGGCTCAGCTCTGATGGTGCCAATCTTGGCTCCAGAAAGCAATTAGACAAGATTAGTGAAGCAGAGAGAAGGCAGGTGGTGGGGGGAGGAGTTGGCAGAAAGAGACCCCTGGGGCAGAGAGATTGCGGGGGGATGAGGAGAGAGGGAGTAGAGAGAGGAGGCAGGCTGGATGAGAGGGGGAAAATGGGCTTGGATTGAGAGAGGATGTGCAGGGGGGACAGAGATGCCCGGACACGCCGGAGGCCCCACGGGAGGGAGAGAGACGGACCAGAGGCCCCAGGAAAAGGGAACGAAGAGCCTGAGAGAGAAACTCAGGAGAGGGAAATAGGCAGACACAGGCTCATTTATTTGGCCTTGTCCCAGAGGGTGTCTGGGAAGTGGCTTCCCCTCGCAGGAGGCCCGGAGGCAGCCGCCACGGAGGGAGGGCAGGATGGGAGCTGGGAAACCGGGGTCCAAGGCGCTAATGCTCTGAACCACAGGGCAGCTCCCCCATGGAGGTAAATGAACAGAAACGTCTATGTGTGTCCACCACAGTGCTCATAGCAGCATTGTCCATAATAGCTTAAAACATTGGAAGCCATCTGTACCCGTCAGTTCTCCAGGGAAACTAAACCAATAGGAGTCTGAGCTGGAAACTCAGACAGGCGTCAATGAGGTCTCGAGGCAGAATTCTTTCTTTCCTGGGAAACCTCAGTTTTTGCTCGTACAGGCTTTCAACTGATTGGATAAGGCCCTCCTACGTACCTAAAGTCAACAGATTGCAGACGGTAGCCACAGTTGCAAAACACCTTCAGGGCGGCGCCTAGATTGGTGTTTGCTTCTGTAACTGGGTACTACAATCTCGCCAAGCTGACACATCACACCACCTAATACGGTTTCCTCTGGCTGCTGTAATGAATTATCACACGTGTAGGGGCTTAAAGCAACACACAATTATTATCTCACAGTCCTGGAAGCCAGAAGTCCTTTTAAATGGGACGCACTGGGCAAAAATCAAGGTATTAGCAGGACTGTGTTCCTTCCAGAAACACTAGGGAGAAGCCTTTTCTTTGCCTTTTCCAGATTCTAGATGCTGCCCGTGTTCCTTGCCGCATGGTCCTATCTGTCTTCAAGGTCAGCCAAGACCAGCCTCATCTTTCTCAGGCTGCGTCACCCTGACACTCCCTTTCTGTAGTCAAACCTCCCTTTGCCTCTTTTAAGGACCCACGTGATTAGACTGGCCCCACCCAGATCTCCCAGGATGATTTCCCCAACTCAAGACCCTTCACTTAATCATGTCTACAAAGCCCCTTTAGCCATGTGAGAAAATATATTCAGAGGTTCCAGGCATTAGGACATGGACGTCTTTGGGGGGTCATTATTCTGCCTACCACTCCTCCCAAAGGCTCATCAACAGTGGAGTGGACACATCTTGGTGCCTCCACCCACCCAGCGAAATAAGACGAAGCAGGATCAGAGTTGGGCTACAGATCACTTTCCCAGCAGAATCGGGCCCCTGGGAGTAGTCCAAACCCCCAGGGAAGGCAAAGAAGGACTCTTAGGTGATAAGAATAAGATCTCAGCTTAGTACTCCAAAGGACTGTGACATCTGCCAAAGGATTCACTGACTCCAGCCCCTGCATGGATGGGCTGTTCGTCTACAGGTCAAGGTCCTAACCTCTCTGTGACCCTTATCTTCATGAATTGTCCAGTGACTCTGATCCCAGATACCACAAGCTGTACACTCACTACGTGCTGGGTAACAGCTCCATATACAGCAGCTGTCAGGGATCCTCCGAGGCCCCCCTTTTCTGTGCTTCTTCCTCTGAAGGCCTGCACCTGCCACTCTCATGAGAAGGTTGCCCTTGGGCTGCTGAAACCCTCTGTCCCCGTGTACAGGGAGCCAGAAGTGTCTGGGAGCCTACATCCCTCCCCCATGCTCGGGGTGGCCCTGAGCCAATGTCTGAGGGCGTGGGAGGATGAGAGCCCAGCTCCCTTGTCGCAAGTTGAGACAAACTCAGAGATGTAACTTACACCCCAGAATTCCTGGCAGGGTCAGGCTGGAGCAGCCTCTACAGGACGGTGCCTGCCATCGCTGCTTTTCTTGGCTTCCTCTCCTTCCCTGCTTTGCTCCCCCAACTTCTTACTGGTTTTTTCTGGTTTCTTCCTTAATAAATCCCTTATCCACAAATGCTCGTCTTGGAGTCTACTTCTGCAGCATCCAGACCATGATACATATGTCATCTCATTTGACAGCAACACTTTGAGATGACTGCTGTGATGATTCCCACTTTTCAGATGAGGAAACTGAGGCCAGAAAAGTTTAGCAACCTGCCCAAGTTACAGAGTAAGTAGCCGAGTGGGATTTGAGCCCACGTCAGCCTGACACCAAACCCGCTTATCTCACCTCCTCTCTGTGCGATGACTTCCCCAACTCCTTGGAGACGTAAGAAAATGGAGGAACAGGTGCCAGGGAGATGCATCTAGTAAAGGACAACGGGTGAGAACCCCTTGTGGGGTCTTGGGCTTCATCAAAGTAAAACAATAATAAAAACAAAATAGATTCATCATTTGCCAACTCAGGCACACAGTGTGATCTGAAGCCCAATCTGTTGGGCCTTTCCCTGGGGCTGCTTCCCCCCCCTGCCAGAGAAGGAACCCTTGAGGCTCTCTCCCTCCGAGCCAACGCGAAGCCCAGCTAAGGCAGGGATTTGTTTCCTCAGCAGAGCAGGGAGGCTCTAGGGGGCCGTGGGAGCTGGCAGGTCCTTGTGCCAGAGCGGCCGAGGTACAAGGCTTGAAAGAAGCTAATGACTTGCTGTTCAGTGCCTCAATGCTCCCCACCCCATCTCCCCATGAGTCTTTCTGAAAGAAAGAAAAGAAAATCATAGATAGGTCCCTTTTTGCTCCTGATCTCGGAGACCTCACAGTTCCTGCCTGGGTTTAAACCTTGGAAACAAAAGGCTGATCCCTGGGCTCCATGTGGCCAGGCAGAGGGGCGCAGCAGTAATTAATGATCTCCCAGCTGTCGTCATAAATTCCTTTTCTGTGTGTTATTTACCTGCCCAGCAGGATCCATCTGGGCAGGTTATGGGCAAAGCATCCTCCTCGTCTAGATGGGAGTGAGCACTTAATTGCAGATTATCAGGAATGCGGGGGTGTCTTTATTCCCCTGCAAGTCCCCAGATCCCTGAGACCCAGGTGACTTTTAAGAAGGAAAAATCAAGGCAGAGGTAAAGTGTGGATTAGGTCCCGTGTCTGCACACAGCACCTTCTCTGCTAGGCAGGGTGGCCTGCCTGCTCCTGGTTCCTCTTCCCTGCTGGCCACGCTTCTGGGTTTACAAGGATCCGCGGTGAACTCAGCCAAGAGCTCCTTGACGTAAGATTATGTCATTCACCCTCATAAGCTGAATCTAGCATAAAAGACAAAATCATTCAATAACTATTCTAAGGGGGGAAAAGTGGTCATTAATGAAGTGCTGGGGGTATAAGAGGAAGGAAGGACTAAGCCTGGGAGGCCAGGGAGGGCTTCCTGGAGGAGGTGGAAGGTAACACCCTTGGCATCAGGGCAGCTAGAGGCAAAGGAGGAGTAATTATCTCACAGCCACAATGTGTGGCAGGCCAGCATGGAGCTGCGGGCTTCACTTAGTCTCTAATCATTAAATGAATCCACCAAGGTAATCTTATTATTCCACTTTACAGATGACAGAATGGGATCAGAGAGGTTAGGCTACTTGCCCAAGGTCACTCAGCCAACAGGAAGGAAAGCTAGGATTTGCACCCAGGTCCCCGCCCTGTGCCCTGAGTCATGAACAGCCAGGCACAGAAGTGGACGGTAAGGGGCAGAGAGTGTGCTGTGGAACTCCGAGTTGGGAGGAAGTGCTTCTGCTGGAGCAGTAGCGGCAGGCCTCGGCAGGCCTCCTGGAGGAAGTGTCTTCCAGATGCGGAAGCTTTAGTCAGGCAGAGAAGGGAGGAAGGCCTTTCCTGGTGGAGGGGACTGGGCGGGCACATGCACAGAGTGGGAGTGCAGAGAGGTATTAGCGAACAGCCTCACTTGGTAGATGTCCAAGGGGCATTGCTGGCAAATAAAGTCCCACAGCTATCCAGGACATCCAGGCCCATCCTCTGTAGAAGGCCTTGAAAACGGCAGTGAAGACTCTGGCACTGGGAGGTTTCTTTGGACGAGTGAGCTGGGAAGCCGGTGAGGGGACTGTCAGCTGAATGAACAGACGCGCTGGCGCAGGGCTGGGAAGAGCAGGAGCTGCGGGCTCCAGGGCAGCCGGGATGGTGAGGAGGGGCAGCTCTGGGAGGCCTGGCCGCCGGCAGACCGACAGCCCTGGGCTGTGGGGCTAGAGGAGGAGGCTGGGGGGATGGGAGGCTCCTCCCTGCGGTCCTTGGGAGAACGAGGATGCCACAGAGAAACAGCTCTCTCCCGGGACAGTGGTGGTTTGAGGGGGAGATGATCGGCTTGTTCCAGGCTTATGTTTCAGCTGTCAACGTGGAGAAAAGCAGCTCAGAGTGGGGAAGATTCTTTCCAGACTAGGGGAGGATCTGACTCCAGACGTGGAAGTTGAGGGCCCTGGGTTGAGAAGTGGAAACGGAAGCTGGGCTGGGAGGGACAGAAGGGGCAGGAGAGAACAAGGGAGCTGGAGGAAAAAGGAAGAGAGGGGAGCTGAGAAGAAACATGAAGTTTCCTCTCCACCGAGAGGAAAACGTACAAGAATCATTCATTCGTTCCCTCACAACATGGACTCTGCCAGGACTTGTGCTGGGTGCTAGATGTACAGACATTGGCAAGATGCGGAAAACGTGCTTGCGAAAAGGAAGAGACTCAGAGGCAGTGGGTTTGAATCCCCCACACTGGCCACTCAGGATGGATGCCAACTTGGGGTAAGTTACTTAACCTCTCTGTGCTCACATCCCTCATGTGAAGAAGCGAGACTCATAACGCCTATTTCATAAGGTGGGGAATCAAATGAGTGACATATGACACCAGTCAAGAGCCCGGACAGGAGCCGGCATCTACCCAGCGCAGTAAAGGGAGTGAGGGATTCCTCCCCTCTCCTCCTCCCCACCCGCTTTGATCAATGGCCCCTTCACTATTCCTTGAACACCCCAAGCTGCTCCACTCACTCAGGTGATCTGGGCATCTGGGCATCTGGGCACTTGTGCGCCCTCTGCTTAGAAACTCTGATCCTGGATCTTTGCTCAGTTTGCTCCCTTATTTCATTTAGGTCTTTGCTCAAATGTCACCTCGTCCAAGAGGGCTTCCTGGACCACTCTGTCTTGGGCAGCTCCCTACCCCACCCTTTACTCCCTGAAGGAGAGTTCCAGGGGGATGGAGACTTTGTTCACTGTTTCGCTAGCATGGAGAATATTGCCCAGCACAGAGTGGACGTCAACATACATTTGTGCAATAGCCAAGACATGGAAGCAACCTAAGTGTCCATCAACAGAGGAATGGATAAAGAAGATGTGGTATATGTATTCAATGGACTATTACTCAGCCATAAAAAAGAATAATGTCATATGCAGCAACATGGATGGACCTAGAGACTATCACACTAAGTGAAGTAAGTCAGACAGAGAAAGACAAATATGTGATATGACGTACATGTGGAATCTAAAGAAAAAATACAAATCAACTTATTTACAAAACAGAAACAGGCTCACAGACATAGGAAAGAAACTTATGGTTATCAATGGGAAAAGGGGAGGAGGGATAAATTAGGAATATGGGAATTAACAAATACACATTATATATAAAATATATAAAATAGATAAACAACAGGGATTTACTGTATAGCACAGGGAACCATATTCAATATCTTGTAATAACCTATAATGGAAAAGAATCTGAAGCTGTACACCTGAAACTAACACAATACTGTAAATCAACTCTAGTTAAATTTAAAAAAACCATACATTTGCGAATGAATCAATGGGTGAGTAATGAATGACCCAGACACTCTGATGACCCAAACTTCTCCAGCAGGACCAGGGAGTTGTGAACAGGCTATGTGGATAAGCACAGTGATGGTAAGGTGTGGATTTGTGGGCTTGCTTGTTCCAAAGCCAAGTTCTGGGGTTCTTGGGGCTGGCAAAGGCCTAGGTGAAGGACCTTGAAAGCAATGAACAAAAAAGTGTAACACCATTCATCAGCTCCAGTACTATGGCTGGTACCTAACTGATGCTCCATAAAGTAGCTTCTTTCCTCAGATGGAGTGTGTGTTGAAGTTTACCGCAGTCCCCACTGCTCCCTAGTGTCTCCCAGACAATCAAGTCATGGTTTAAATGCCCATTATCATTGAGCCTGGGCTTCTGGTTTGTTTGTTCGTTTGTCACTCAACCAACTCACTTATTTGTGTTTGCTGTTTGGCCCATGTAAAAATTTGAGTGATCCCTGGCCTAAGCACCCTTTGTCTCAGTTTCCTCACTTGTAAAGTACAAATGATTTTTCCTCCTAAAATCAAAGAAGATGAATGAATGTGGCCAGACTATGGCTGGTACCTAATTGATGCTCCATAAATATTTCCCCATCCCTTTCCTGTCTGGCTAAACTGGCCCAGCCCTTCCTTCTCCAATCAGCAAGTAAAAACTGAGCAAAACATTTATGCCAAGAGGCAGGCATGACCCTGGGATGCGATTGAACAACACATGGACATGTCACTGCCTCCATGGCACTTGCACACTATTATTAAGTCAAATCACTATTATTAAATTCAAATCAATCTGTAAATCCAGTTAGAGATATATGTGCCACAAAGGCAATAAATAGAGTGCAATGAGAGAGAAGAGGAAGGAGGGCTCCCCACGGAGGCTGAACACTGAAGAATGAGAGGGGCCTGCCATGTGCAGAGGCTGGACAAGTGCTCTAAACAGAGGGAACAGCCTCTGTGGAGCCCCTGAGGCAAGGATAGTCTTGGACTCTTCTAGGAACTGAGATGAGGCTGGTGGGGATGGGGTGGGGTGGGTGAGGGGAAGAGTGTGGGGAGATGACCTGGGAGGAGGACAGGGGCGGACCATCACAGGAGCAGGGATTTTATTCTAAGTGCAGCGGGAACACAGAATGCTGGGAGAGGCATGGTGGATCCAAACTGTCTTTTTCAGGAAGGCAGAGACAGGAGAAATGACATTATGCACAGAGTAAAGCCACGCCCTTCCCCTGGACCCCCGGTGCAACTCCCCACACCACGGCTGACTCATGCCCTGGTCAGAACACAAGCACCTGTGTGTGTCCAGCCACAGGCCACCCAGATGTTAAGAGGTAGACCCATGGGATGAGGGGCTCTGGCTTCGGAGTCATATTTCTGGTTTCAATCCTGGCTCTACCACTTGTCAGCTGTGTGACCTTGGGCAAGTTACATAACCACTCTGTGTATCAGTTTCCTCGTCTCTCAACCTAGTGAGAGGAGATGAGGCAGGTAAAGTCCTGTGCACAGTGTCTGGCACCCAGAAGCGGAGGTGCTAATATTGGTGATATTTGCAGGCAGAAGACACAGGGACAATCCAAAAATGCCTGCAGTTCATGTACTGGTGGATACAAACTTTTTTTTCGCTTCCCCTGTTCCAGGAAAGCCCTTCTTTCTACTGTATCCCTCTAACTTTGGGATGTAAAGAGTATTTTATATCCCCTCTCTCCCACCATCTTTCCTCCAGCCCTTTAAGGGAGATTTTATCATTGTTCCATTTTAATGATGGGAAACGGAGGCCAGAAGAGTCGAAGCTCCTGGCTCAAGGCCCCACAGTCAGGGGAGGAGTAGAGTGAAGACACACAGCCTGATTTCCGAGGCCACCGCGCCCTGCGTGCGTTGTGAGACATGCTGAGAAATCACCCACCTCTAAACATACTGATGCAAAAACAAGCCCAGCATGGTCTCTGTGTATAAAGTAGGGAAGCTGAGAATCCAAGAAATGAACTTGTAAAAGAATACAGGCCCCAGGTGATACGGAAACCCACAGACGACCCACCCTGACACATTTCTATCAGGCTCGAGGGCTGGTCCAGAGACCTGCCAGAAGCCTTTAAGGATGGCCAGACCCTGACTCCTGTTCCCAGCTCAGGTCCGTCAGGAGGTCCCCCACAGAAGGGGATTCCTCTGGGATGCATCAAGTCAGGCAAGACTAGCCTTGTCCTAGGCAGGGCTCAGCCTCTGCAGGAGCCTGAGAACGTGCAGTGAGCACCCCGAGGGGGCTAGGTTTACAAAAGGCGGCGAGACCCAGTGAGAAGTGTGAGGGCCCTGGAGTCCCACAGACCTGGGCTCCCACCCAGCTGCCCTCTTCCTCAGTGATGTGAACTGGGCCAGTGACTTAACCTGGCTGGGCCTCCGTCCCCTCATCTGTGAAATGGGATGAAAGTCAGCCCTATCTCCTAGGGTGTCCTGAGGATGAAAGGATCACTGGGGTAATAATCTGTAAAAGCTCCCACAATAGTTTCTGACACGTGGAAGGTGCTGGATAAATGTCAGCCTCCTAACTGATTGCCTTCTAAGAGTCCTTTGGTTTGGAGATCAGATAGAGATCAGAAAAGGGAACTCTCTGACCACCTTTGGTACTCAGGAAGCATTAAGACTGCCTGGGTCAGAACACCCCTGGCCTCCCAGCAGGGCCCTGACCAGTGAGCACTCCCCAAAAGGCAGTGCATTGCTTCATTCTCAGCATCATTTCTGAACCTTGGGTGCACTCCTATTGTTCAACTGGCCACACCGACCCATGAGGATCTGTTTGCTGTCTGTCTCCAGGACCAGAGAAGAGTTTACTGAGGACAGGGGTGGGTGGATGTTGATTTTCATATTCCCAGTACCAAGCAAAGCCTTTGGTACCAGCTGGTACCAGTAAATGTCTGTGGCATGAATGAATGAATGAATGATGGCAGTGTCCCTGTGGAAGCATCAGACAGGCAATCTGTCCTTGCTCAGGCTTCTCCCGAAATGGAATAATAATTTCAACAATCACAGCACAGTAAAAAGGGTACTGGCCCTGTAACCACAGGAAGCCCAGCCGTGTTTACACTGCAGCCTCCTCTCACTGGGGTGAGAGAAGCCAGCCTCCGGAATCTCAGGCATAGACCCTAGGGCCCTGGGCTTTATCTCCCTGCTTTCTCCTTCCTCCCATTGTCCCCGCTTGGCTTCCCACAGCCCCAGGCCAAGGGCCTGGCTTTGTTTGGAGGTCACTGAGTGGCCCTGACGGGCAGAGGTACAAGGTAAAGCAGAATGGCCCATTCCCCTCCTGGAGACACATTCCTTTCAGATCTTTCCCAGGGACCCTCCCCCTCACAGCTTGGTTTCCTCAGAAACAAGGAGGCCTCCACATCCCCTGTTCCTGCCAGCATCCCTAGCTGGCTGGTGGATGGAGGCCCCCAAGAAGCCAAATGATTAGCTAAAGCAGGGAATATGCAAAAAAAAAAAAAAAAAAAATACCATGCCAAATAAGTACCCAGGACTGGTAACTTAGAACGCTAAATAATGACCACCAGGAGGGGCATGGAATGGCAGGGGTGGGGAAGTGCACCTATCCATCTCTCCCTAGCAGAGGGGAAAATCCACGCAGGAGGGCATGCAAACGCACCAGGAGCCTCTGGATTTCTTAGAACGCCACTTAGCTCAAAGGCCTTAACTCCAAACCTTCGGCTGTGGTGGGGAGGCAGGTTTTTCACGGAGGGAAGACCCAGAAAACAGGAGGTAGGGGGTGATGGGTGGGATTCAGGACCAAGCCTTGTCTTCTAACTGATTTACAGCAGCCGCCAGAGAGCAGAACTCCAGTAGCTGTTAGAGACGAGCGAGAAATAAGCTTCATCGATCCTGGTCTTCCAGTGTGAGTGGGACGGAGAGACCCAGCTCCCAGTGGCTGACTTCTTTCTCCTTCTCCCCTTCTTCCCCCGCTCCAGCTACTTGACTTCAAAGAGCTCCTCTTATTGTCACAGAGAGGGATGGAAAATGATGAAGACAAAAATATCACCCGGCAATATCAATTCTATTCATTTTGCCCTTAAACCTGAGTCAAGACCTTTCATTTCTGGTGATGTAATGAAGGAGAGATGACGTGAATAGTAACAGCAGCAGCTCACGTTTACTGATGGCAACTATATGGCAGGAGTGTCTTGCTAATCCTCATGGCAGCTCAGGGAGGATTTTACAACGACTCAGAACGTTTAGAAACCTGCCCAATGCCATCCAGCTAGTGGGTGAAAGATCAAGTGCTCAAACTCAGCCCCTGCCAACCCTTAACTCCTTTAATCCCCTTAACTTGGTCTGGCAGGACTTAATATTATACAAGTGGGCAAACTGAGGCCCAGATCAATGACTTATCTCTCTTTTGCCCTCAGGAGCAGGGCCTGGTCTTCATTTGGGGTCTAACATTTTCTCAGTTAGATAGATTGTGTCTCCTCAGTCTGCTGGAAAAGTGCTCCTCAGATAGCTGAAAGGGGTTGTAATTCCTGGGCAGAGAGATTGTGCTCCAAACACTCATGCTTTCCTTCCAGAGTGAAGAACTATGGCTGGAAAAGGGCTGCTCAACCAGGAACTACATTTCCCAGCCCCCTTTGCACCTATGTGGCCATGTGACTAATTTCCACCAATGGGAGTGGGAGTCATGTGAGCTCTCCTAGGCCAATGTGATGAGGAAGGATATGAACCCTCTCTACCTTTTCTTCCTCCTTCCACGGTGACCTTGGAAGCCACATGTTGAAGATGGAAGGAAATAGGGGCCCTAAGTTCTGTATGGAAAGCTGCTCTCCACTTTCATTGAACTGTTGCTGAGTGAGAAATAAATTTGCATTGTGTTAAAGCACTGAGATTCAAGCTTTTTACTTCTTACAGCACTCAGCACGGCCTTAACCAATACGCTAGCCTTGGGTTCTCATTTTTTACAACCATCTCCTCCACAACCACTATGGAGAATGCTGGGAAAGACCCTGGCAAGCCCAAAGGCTCAGCTAAGAGTTCATATAATTCAGGAAACATGTACGGAGCTTCCTATACCTGGCCCCGTCTCACCAACAGGTAAAAGTCCTCTGGTAAACCCATTACTTTACCTCCCCCCCATGCACAGCGATGACCCTCTCTTTTCTGCCTTTCACAGTCATACTTCTCACAGGAGTTGTCTACACCTCTCGCCGCCATTTCTACATCTTCCACTCACTTCTCAACCCCCTCCAGTCTGGCCTCCATCCCCAACCATCCTAAGAAACAGACCAGCAAAGGTCATCCTTTCTCTATACCCACCAAGGTTTGGAGTATCTTGACTTCTTGGAACCTTAGTTCCTGCATCAAATGGCCTCACTTTTCAGGAGCACAGCTGTCCACACAACCTACAAAGCTGACTCCTTCTGACCCTCACTACACCTCAAGAGATCATTCAGCTCATTTCTAGAAATCCCTGTAGACACCTACTATGTGTTAGACAATATTCTAGAAGTAGAAGAAGCGGTAAATAAGAAACCATCCTTGCCCTTGAGAAGCTTTTCGTCCAGGTAGGGTAATATGTCCGCATTTTTCAGATGAGGAAATGGAGGCTCAGAAAAGCTAAGTGTCTAAAATAACATAGCTGATTGGTGACATCTTGCCCATTGACTCAACACACAGGAATCATCTGAAAAAGAAGATCAATGAAGAGGATGCACCTCCTCCAAAAAATTAAAACCTTATTATGAGCCTAACTCAGAATTCCCAAATGGAGACAAAGTGAAGAAATTGAACAATCCCAGGTTCATCTTCTCTTCTCTTTCATTTTATTATCTGTAATGGTCTAATAAAAGTCAAGCACTCTTAAGCACCCCCAATGAGACCTAAGGAAATGTCTTGGTCTTAATTTTGGCTCCATGCCAAAGAGCCCAATATCATATCAGTTAAAATTATTTAACTAATTATTAAATTATTAAAAGGTTACATCTCCTCTCTGTGCTTCCGTTTCCCCTTGTGTAATGATGAGAGAGCTAACCTAGAGGGACACTCAGGCTCCCTGCGGTCCTCAAGGTCTGTGACTCTAGGATTTTCTCACTTGCTGATCAGACATTGGGAGTTTCCTCCCCTGTCCACCTGTCCCTACTGATAAGTGAACGTTTTATTGAGCGCTTCTCCAGTGCTTCACAGATTGAAGTCATTTAAATTTCATAACAACCCTGTGAAGTAAGGGCTATCATTTTATAGATGAGGATACCAAGATGCAGAAAGTTTAAGTACTTTACCCAAGGATGCACAGCAAATAAGTGGCTGAACCAGGGTTCGAACCCAAGCAGTCAAGCTCTCGAGGGCTACCTTGGCAGCTCCCACAATCCGATCTATTCACAAAAGGTTCTGCCCCTAGCTCCTGAGGAGTGGACAGCAGACCACAGACCCCCACCCACTTGCCACAGATGATGGGACCAGGGAGGACACCGGTGCCAGGGCAGCCCACCCTTTGACCTAAGGCATGGCCTGGTGGGGAAGGCGTTCGGGCTCGCCCAGGGAGGCTCCGAGGGCACTGGCCATCAGAGTGAAACCCATGAGAACGCAGGGTCCACTCACCAGGGTCAGAGTCCAAATTAGCAGACGCTGCTAGTCAAAGCTGAGAGAGCATACAGCGGCCCTGAAGGGCCTGACCAGAGCTTAGAATTCTTCAGATGGTTTTCTAGCTCTAGGAGCTTGGAAGTGGCCCATTTTTGACCCTTGGATTGCCTTGAACTCTGCATGTGTCCTGACAGCCACCTGCCTTGAGTGGCTCTAGGGCACGTGGCCTTCTGTCCCCTGCCGTCCCAGGAGCTTGCTGAAACCAGCAGCTCTGAGAAAACTGACTCCGCTTCTGCTTGCCAGACGCCTTCACTGGGTCTGACTGCACCTTTACAAAATCAACACACTCCTAATAAGTAAGCCATTGGCTCAGGCACTGGACTTTTCTGTAATATAGAGATTTGTGCTGTCACAATATTTACTGTAATAGGATTTGACAAATAGAGCACTGGTGTGGAGACAGTTTGTATAAAAGGGAAAGAAAGAGAGAGAGAGAAGGTTTTTTTCAAAAAAAAAAAAAAAAAAAAATCCTTCCCAGCTCAAGAAAATGGAAAAAGCGGAGTGCATAACAGAGGGGAGAAAAGTCAATTAAATCATGATAATTACTTCCGCTGCCGTGCCCGAGAGCAGCATGAGCGTCTATTAATTAGGATTTCCATGTTGACTGTGGCCGTTTGACTTCAACAAGGCTGCCAGTGGGCTCAGTAATAACGTTCTCCTGGAGAGCAAATGTGTGAAAATATTTTCACCCTGACAATTAGCAGTTTTAAAGAACCTCACACACACACACACACACACACACACACACACACACACACACAGCTGGGTTCCCTGGGCCCCTGTGATTAGCACGAAATGCAGCCCCCGCCTCCAACTCCAGAAATCAAGATACCCCAACCCCACTCCTTGTAATTACCAGCTCCTCCCAGCTCTCTAATTAGCACTAAGATGCTGGTCAGGGTGCAAATTCCCACACAGGCACACAGACCAGAAGCCTAAAGGAAGCAGCAGGGTTATCTTGTCCAGAACCCTTCCTATGGCAAGACCAGCCCAAACCACTCAGGATAAGGGCCAGTCTTAAGGCAACTTTGAAGGAAGGACATTCAGAACAAGTTGATTCCATCCTCAGAGCCAGATTCACATCTAGAAACCAGAAGCTTACATACCAGTGGATGTTCTACACAATCCATAAAACCTGGGTCTGAGATGACTCTCCCTGTTCAGACAAGCAAAGGCCTGCAGCGTTTGCTCACGAGGGGCCTGTCAGGCCCGTCTCTAGAATATCAGGGTCAGGAGTGCTGTGACAGATGGTCGGCCACTTGGCACATGAGGAAACCGAGGCTCAGGAAAATCAGGCCATGTGCTTTTTAGTGGCAGGGCCAGGACTCAGGCCTAGGCCTCCTGAGTTCCCAGATGGCTCTCAGACAAATGCAGGACACTGGACCACTCACCCCTCAAAACCCCATGCCATCCTCCCTGCCTGCCCTGATGAGTTGGAAACAGAGAACCCTGGCGAGGAGCCTGGGTGCGGGGCCTGCTGCATGCTCTCTGGCCAGCTGCTGTGGCCGAGCCAGGAAATCCTCCGGGCCTCGGGCCCCAGGCTCTCCCTGGCCTCAGAACCCAGGGCAGAGGAAGGTCAGGGTCAGGGCCCAGGAGAGCTGCGTCCTGGAGGATGTATGGAAATAGCGTCCTCTCCAGGGGCAGGGCTCGTGGAGGGAAATGGGTTTTCCTGTCATTCACCGTCTGTTCCGCAGCGGCCAAGTCAAACAACAGAGACTTGCCCGCATCTCACACCTAGCCGGAGCCAAAATTTGGATATCCTGACTTGCAGGTTAATGCTCCCTGCCCTCCTAGCCTAATAAATATTTAAGGCTAAAAGGAACAGATATTAGCACTCAGCCTGGAAAGAATCAGAGGTCTGTGGACAGACTCTCCAGCTTCCTGGATGGATGGGTGATCTCAGCTATGGGAGTCCCTTCTCTGGCCTCAGACAGCCCATCCACAAAGCAGGAATAACCACAGGTACCTCTGGGGACGCTTGTCAGGGTAGACGTAAGTGAATCCGCACTGGGGGAAGTGCCTGGACCACAGTGACTAAGGGTTTGGACCCAGGGAAGGGTGGCCTGGTGAGACTTCAGCTCCTAGGGCCTCATTTCCCCATCTGTGAAGGAGACAGGCTGGGGAATAGCCGCCACACAGGTGACGCACCTGAGGCACTTTGCATGGTACCCGGACCATAGGTGCAAGGTGAGTCTGAGCTGGCGGTGGTGTGTCAGACCTTCTGTACCTTGGTGGTGGCTGGAGCTAGAGTTCCCAAGTCTTGCCTCCCCCGTAATAGAATTACTCATCCACACCCTTGCCATGGCCTCACATGGGCAGTGACCTCCCACCCCTTGACTTTGGGCCTGAATGGGTGACTTGCTTTGACCAACAGGATGTCAGAGCAGAGGCACGGCTGTCCCTGCCTGGCTGGGAGGGCCCTCTTGGGTGCTGGTCAAACGCTATGAAAAGAACATGTCTCAGTAGCCACTGCCCCTCCAGCCTGGCCTGCAGAATAAACATGCATACAGCAGACCACAAGCCCCTGCAGCTGCTGGTCCAAGGAGGATGAGAGACACGTGCAACAGACTCAAACCCAATCTGCAGCCAGAGCCTGGAGTCCAGGCCAGCCCAGCCAAGGTGCAGTCAACCCACAGTCCTTGAACATGAGAATAAATGTTGCCACTGAGCTTTGGGGTCTTTTGTTATGTGGCGTTATTTTGGTGATAACGAATGCAACTCCCATTTTACTATGAGAAAGAGAGGTTAAGTGACTCGCTCAAGCTCACGACGCTAAGTCAGGGCTGAAACCCAGGACGGCCCCCTGGGGCACGCCCTCAAGCTGCCCCTCCAGCAGGCTGAGGCAGCGATGCCCACCAGGTGCCCCCCGAGGGGGTGTCACCAAGCAGACCCCAACGTCCACCCCTCCAGCCTCACACTTTCCTGAGAGGAGGCCTTAGTTAGAGTAGCCCCATCAGACTGCATCCGGCCTGCTAACCACAGCTCTGGGACCAGAGCCCAGCTGGCCACAGGATCCCCGGCCCTAAAGGTTACCCTCACCCAGGGCTGGGCATTCTGATTTATCATCCCCTCACACTTCCTTGGCAGGGACAGACCCAGGTGAAATGGAGGAAGAGGGAGAGCAGACAGCAGTCAGAAGAGAAAGTTGCCAGCTTCTTGCTGGGCCACCCTACCTCCTGTACCCAGACAGCAGGCAGCGGGGGAGCCAGCTCCTTCGAGTAAACCTACATTCACCTTGACTGGGAGGCAGCAGGCTTGCGGGGAGCAGGAGGGGTCAGGAGAAGCAGGCAGTCAGCGTCTATTCCCGTGGACTCACTCCCCATGTGATTTTCTGTCAGGGCAGCCTCCAAATGTGTGCAGGGCCCTCCCCTTCTCTGAGAAGGCAGCTGTTACAGCAGAAAGCGCATGGTGTTTGTAGTGAGATGGGTTACATTCCAGGCCTCATCCCAGCTGCATGACCAGAAATCAGTTCTCTGGGCCTCACAACCTGGCATAAGGAGAAAAGACCTAAGACCTACCCCTAGGGTTGCTATGAAGACTTCATGCGTTATGAGCACCAGGGCCCGGTGTAAACTCTAAGGCAGTGTAACACATTAGCTAATACTGTTCTCTGATGTTAGTCTGTGCCAAGGGTGGTTGCACAAGTACTCGATACTCCGATGGACCAGAGGGGAGAATACACAGATGCTGAAGATGGGTACATGCACAAACATATCCAAAGCAGTTTCCTGCCAGTTTAGTCACAGGTGAGGCAGGAACGGCAAAAGTGTGGCACGCATGCAACCACCTTCTAATTCCCACCCGCGGTAGACATCACTAATCAATTACAATACTTTTTGCTGATCAACCCGGAAGAGTCCTCAGAATTCTTTCAGCCCGGTGCATTGGCAGCTGCTATCACCGGTCTGAATTGGCACTAACAGTAAAACCTATTTCTCATCCTCGGTCTAGTCCAGCAGTCTTGTTTTACAGAGCAGAAGCCCAGAGTGAGCAATAGACTTGCCCCAGGTCACACAGGAAGGCACAACAATAACTCAGGTCTCTAGATCCTTGAGCTTTCCCCACCTCCCCGGAGCCTCTGCACCTGCTCTCACTCCCTCTCTCCTCTCCGCTCCTTACTCACCACCTCCAGGGGCCACTCTGGAACCTTCATGTTGCTGTTCCCCCACGCCAAGCCCATTTCCACCTCAGAACTTTGGCTCTTGCCATTTCCTCTGTCTGGAATGTTCCTCTGCCAGTTCTTTGCACTGCCAGGTTCTTCTCAGGCTTCAGGTCTTCACGCAAATACCCCCTCATCAGAGGGAAACACCAGACGGCCCCACTGTCACTCTCTCCCGTTATCCCGTTCCTTTATCTGTGTATCACTCTCACTCCCTAGAATCCTCTTATTTCTTTGCTTGCTTTAGTTTTCCTTTTATCTGTCTGTTCCGTCAGACTTTAAACCCCATTAGGTGGTACCTAATGGCTCTGTGTTAGCTGGTCTATTGCAGTGGCTCAAAAAGCTACTGATGAATGAGTGAATGAAGGATGGAGTCTTCCTGTGGGATCCATTCCTCCTCAATGGAATTACTCTCTGAAGCCACAGTACTAACCTGGGCATGGTGCATTGCATGGAATAGACACATTGCATGGAATAGACACTTCACTGTCATCCAGTGAAGGAGCTGTCTTGTTTTCAGGGCCTCAGTTTCTACATCTGTAAAGTGAGGCATACGGACAAGTCAACACTCTTCAAACCATGTGGCTGGAAACCCTCTGGAAATGGTTCCCACCGGCTGCTTTGCCGCTGCAGATTTCAAATCAGCCAATGAGCAAACTCCAGACGGGGCAGTGAGGTTTCAGGAAGACGAATGTCCTCCTTGTAAAGTCCTGTCCTTCCTAATTGGGGTGGAGAGGGAGAAAATCTTTCTTCTGTGAAATAACCGTGCTGGGAGGTGGTAGTTGTCTTCTTTTAACATCCTTATTCTGCAACAGGAAGAGGTTGTCAACCAGATGCAGATGTCAGTCCTGACTTTTATTTTTTTGGTAATTTTATTGGTAAAGGAAATGAAGTCTGGGTTCCCCACCCTGGTGCTCTGCGGACATGCCCCAAACAATGAGGCATTTTCCACCAACAAAGAAGAATTAAACCTCCCCAGGACCCCTTTGCTTTTGTCTGTTTCCTATTTTGGGCTCCCTTTGAAAAAGTAGTTTTACTGCTTTATAGAGTTCAAGGATCTCTGAAGGATCTATCACTAAGGTCCCGTCCCCATGGTCTCTGTACCCTTGATCCTTATCACATCTTGGCCCCGTGCTACTCAGACTTTCCTCCAAGTCTGGGTGTGCTTGTCCAGGTGTGCAGAGCCAGGCTGATGGATCTGGAGGACCCAGAAGGGCTCTGCCCAGTCCAGCTCAGTCCTTCGTGCTGGTCTGGCAGTGCCGACTGCCCTCTGGCCCACCCGTTACTTTCTGGGCTTCTCGGCATCAGGTTTTGTGCGTCTTTCAAAAAAAGACAAAATAACCACACTTGACGTACATTTGCGGTGGATGCGTCTGGGTCCCTTGACACTGGGAGTCCTTCTTTTTTTAGCTGCATTCAGAGAGACCCACTGTCTTGTTCAAGGTCACACAGCAAGGAAAGGTGCAAAGCCAGTTCTTAGAGGTCTCCCTCCCAGCAGCGCCTGATGAGCAGAAACTTCAAGAGCCCTCTGGCAGCCTGTCCCAGACGTGAGAAACGTAAGCCTGTGTCTGTCCAATTTACTCACCCTGTGCTCAGACCCCGGGGCGTGGAGTGCTTGGGCTGTGCCAGGCCCTTCAGGGCATCATACCAACCACAGACGCAAGCCTGTGTCAGGAGCTCCACTCTCCCCTGTGGACACTGAGGCTTGGGAGGTTTCAGAAATTGTCCGTGAGCACACGAGGAGTCCGAGGCGGAGGAACCAGGATCGGGCCTGAATCTGCTCCACCCTCTTTGTGTCTGTCCCCAAGTCGTGGCTGCAAGTCCCTGTCCACAGGGCATTCAAGCTGGTCTTTCTCTGCATAGGGTCATTTCTCTAGAAGCAGCCTGGCTGAGCCCCTGTCTTGCAGAAGCAGGAAGAGCCAGGCTGCTGAGACCAGGAGCGGCTGGAGAAAATCTGGGACTCGGAGACATCAGAGCTTCAGGGCCCCACTCTGAGCAAGACCGGGAGCTGAGCACCGAGTGACAGCAGGTTCCCTCCAGGTGAAGAGTGTGGGAGCATTGGCAGTGCTGGGCAGCGTCACAGAGAGCCACGGCTGTGCTCTGTCCTTTCGCTAATTAACTCACACACAGAGCATTTATCTCTGTCACAGAGCAAAACAAGTAATTTGTGCCCTTTTGTGCATGGTGCGTGTGTGTGTGTGTGCGCGTGCGCACTGCTAGGTCCTGGCATTCCTGGGAACCCCAGAGGCCCACTGGTGCCAAAAGCAGCAGCATCGCTGGGCTGGGGGCTGCTGGAGGCATCCCCTCACCTTCCCCGGATACCCGCTCTGGCGAAGAATCCACCAGCCCCTCCTCCAGCCCAGTGAAACTATTTCATGAACCTGGCATGTTGCCTTAATGATCGTGATGCCCCATATCCTTCAGGGGTGGGGTGGGCGGGCAGCTGGAGAGGTCATCCTGCCATCTGCTGAGCCCCCATTTCCTCTTGGGCTCCCTTTTTGAGTTCCTTCTTTGAGCTGGGATTGGCTAGTTCTGTACTGAACAAGAGCCACAGTAACTGCTCCTCCCACACCAAAGACAGACCCTAAATTCCACCCCTAACTACTAACTCACCTTAGGCTTCATGTAAAAAGGCATTATCAACCACCTAGAGGGGTGGGATAGGGAGGGTGGGAGGGAGACGCAAGGGGGAGGGGATACCAGGATATAAGCATAGGTATAGCTGATTCACTTTGTTATACAGCAGCAACTAACACGACAACAATGGAAAGCAATTATACTCCAATAAAGATTTTAAAAAGAAGAAAAAAGGCATTATCAGATCTCACCTTAAACACACCCATGCACCTGGAGACCTTGAGCGGCCTGACCTCAGAGCACTCAGCTCGCCTTGTTCTGAAATACCTCCCTGCCTCTGGCCAGGCTGGGCCCTCGTGGGAATGAACGCCACCCCGCCTTCCCCACCAGGCAGACTGCTGTTCACCAGCCAGTAGCAAGAAAGGGGGTAGTCAGTCACTCCTGGAAAGACGGGTCCATGCCCCGCAGCAGAATTTGCTGCTCCCACCCTGTGTTCTGGCAGCACAGGATACACCCTCCATGATTCTGTCTGCTTGTTTATCATCCCCCTGGACTGCCCTCCAGGAGACCAGAGGAGTCATAGCTTCTATCATACACCAGAAACAGAAAATGTCTGGAGCCTGGAGAAGGAAGGAAAGGGCACAGTAATGACAAGCACAGACCTGAGTCCCTACTGTGCACCAGGCACCTTGCTAAGTTCATTACGTGCTCAAACTCATTTCATGGTTACTGTAACCTCAGAGAGGTGGAGTCATTTGTCCAAGGTCACACAGCCAGGAAGTGGCCACTTGGGAATTTGAACCCGGGCCTACAGATCTGCAAAGTACATGCTCTTTGCCCTGGTTAGGCCCGCCTTGCCGTGAAGGACAGAACATGCCCAGCCTGGAGGCCCATCTGGTGGCGATCCGGGAGGCTTGTTCGGATGAATCACTGAGAGGGGCGTTTCCACCAGGTGCAGCAGGAGAAACAGGCCGAGCATGGGGTTAACCGTGACCGCTGTCACCCCAGGAAGGGAGGTGACCCTTCTATTCTCTTTCTGGGGGTCCCTCACTTCACCCACAGCTCTCTTCATTAAGGAGCTTGTCAGCACATCAAAATAGTGCTGTGATTCGCTCACTGAACAAAGAGTTGCAGAGCCCCAACTTTACACCTGAAGCTAAAGAAAATGTTTTTTCAAAAAGCATAAAATATGGTACATGCCATCAAGGAGTTTGTCACTGGAAGATTAATTGTGCTTGTATTTCTGAGTCCATCTCCAAGGCTAATTGGAGAGTGTGCTTTCTCCCCGCCTCTCTTTTCTCACATCCTTGGAGTAGTGCTTTGTACCTAATAGAGGCAATTATGAACCCAAACATCAGATTATGTCAATAACATCAACAGAAACTCAATCTCCCAGCTGGACAGCAACCAGCGCAAAAGTGGTGGCTACAGCGTGAGAAGGCTCAGGTGTGTGTGTGTGTGTGTGTGTGTGTATGTGTGTGTGTGTGTGTGTGTGCACGCACTTGTGTTTAAAACATGAACCAGGGAAGTGGAGGTATTTAAACCACATTTGCAGAGCAGGAAGTCTGTTATTTTGGGCGATGAGACAGATATTAACCAAATTCTTGAATTATAAATGCCTTCTGGTTTAGTAATATTAAGAAATGACAGTGCAACACGCATCTGCTTATTCCTTTACAATTTAAAGAAAGTCATATAAACCCAAAAGATTTGGAAATAGATAGTCAAACAAGTCTATGTACATGCTTGCTCATGGCAGCACTATTCACAACAACCAAAGGGTGGAAACACCCCAATGCCCATCAACAGACGAATGGATAACAAATTGTGGTATATCCATCCCATGGAATACTACTTAGCCACAAAAAGGAATGAGGTACTGACACATGTTACAACATGGATGAACCTCTAAAACATCATGCTAAGTGAAAGAAAGGTTACATCCACAAAAGTTACATATTGTAGGATTCCATTGATATGAAATATTCAAAATATGTAAGTCTATTGAGAGAGAAGGCAGATGGAGGAGGTAGAGGACGAGGAGAATGGAGAGAAACGGCTTAATGGGTGAGGGGTTTTACTATGGAGTGACGGAAACGTTTTAGAACGGGATAGGGGATTGCACAAGATTTTCAATGAACTGAATGCCACTGAATCGTTTGGCTTAAAATGGTCCCTTTCATGGTACGTGAATTTCACTTCAATAAATTTTTTTTTTTTTAATTAAAACATTCGTAAGAAAAGCCTGAGCTTTCCCAGTGATAAGAAGGCGCGTGATGCAGGGTACTGGGTTACGCGTCAGGAGCCCTGGGGCTACTCTTGCTCAAACTTTTCTAACCCTGGAACCTAAGGAAATCATTTTTGTGCTCCCTCGCCTCAGTTTCCCCTCTATAAAATGGGGGCTTGCCGGGCTGTAGGAGGGTCCAGCAGGTGCTAGAGAGGGAAGTGATTTTGAAAATTCAGATGTGTCAAGCAAACATTTATCGAAGACTCATGGGCCAGTTACTGTGCTCAGCATTTATCGCATTTCTTTTCTCTCATTTATTCCTCATAACAAACCCATTTTACAGATGAGGATTATGAGGTTTAAAGAAAATCAGAGCTGGAGCCAGAGTTCAAGGCTAGGCTGCTCTACCATGACGCCACACCGCCTCACTCATGTCATACTCCCTACCATTGCTCAGGAGAGCTGGCTAACGCTGTGCTCAGAGCATCTCGAGATAAACACCAAGCATCACCCCCTCCAGACTCACGAGTCCACCTCAGCTGCACACGAATGTTCAGCATTGAGCAAGGAGCCGGGTCATTCTGCCCCGCATTTCACCAACCAGCTGCCTCTGTGGGCTCTTTGCTCCTCAGATGGCTTCTTCCTGATTTCTTGGCACCCACTGCTATGAATTTCCCTGAAAGTGAACTTCAAATTCAAATCCTTTTTTTGCAAAAACAACATTATCGAACTCTATGTGTCAAGTGCCATGCTGAGTCCTGGGGATGCAGCGCTGAGTAAGCCCAGGCCCCAGCTTCAAAGACCTTGCAGTGGAGAAAAATAGGAAAATAAATGAGTACTCTCAAGTGTCATAAACTCAGTGATAGACGTCTACTCAGGATATACCGGGTGTGTGTCCAAGGAACTCATGGGAAACTCAGTGTGGCGAAGTGTTAAGAAGGCAGACTGGTCCTAACCCTGCTTCTCTCACAGCTGAGCTGTGTGACTTTGGGCAAGTCACCTAACCTCTCTGTGCTTCACATCTAAAACGAGGCTAACTGTACCTGCCTCAAAGGGTTGTGCTGAGGATTAAATAATTGAAGACATGTGAAGTGCTTAGAACAAGACCTGACACGTGGTAACTGCTATACGATTAGTGTTAACTCTTATTATTACCACCCTGGTCTCTGCCTGTGCAGAGTGTAGGCCTGGGGAGGAGCTAAGGCACAAAGTTCAGACAGACACCCAGTGAAACACGATAGGTCCAAATGCCAAACTAACTCAGGCCTGTTTTCAAGGGAAAGTCCATGTGCAAATGTGAGCCTTGTGTGAATAAGGGCAATCTCCAGTTATCACAACCATGGTGAGAGAGATGTAGCCCAGTAGACTGTCCCACAAATTCAGATCTACTGGGAAGTGAGAATATCAATTTCCAAGGAATGTCAAATTATATCTTCTTCCCTGTGTAGCTTCCAGGCCCTGGGGAGTAATTTCATGTTCAAACTGCTTTTTAATCCCATGAGATTGCATCCCCCAACCCACCCCACCCCACCCCATGGTCTCTAGAGGATGCATTTGGACAATTTTACTGGCTCCTATGCTGCAGAGAAATGTGAAAGCCTCAGATCAGATGATGATCCCTCGTGTCTGGTTTCTAGAAAGACAGGTGAAATGAAGAGCATAAGCCTGTGGGATGCCTTTACTTAGGGGATCCTTATGTACAAAGAGGTGTAGGATTTTCTGTTCAATTTCCTGTCTCTTCTCCTGCACCAGGTCTGTCCATCACCACAGCTGCTCCCTGGATCCAGATTCAGAAACACCCATCCCGAGGGCGGTAGGAGCAGGGTTTTGGAGCAAGACAGTGAGGGTTTCCAACCCTCCCTCCACCTCTTCTAGCTATAAGATCTTGGTCAAGTTACTTCACCTCTCTGAGCCTCAGAACCCTTATGTGTAAAATGGGAATAATATCACTTTTCCCATGGGGTTGCTTCAGGAGTGATAAAAATCCAAGTGAGGCACCTGGCACATAGTAGGAGCTTTAAAAAATCAAACCAAAGCTTCCTGAATTACTCAGTCTGGCCCTATTCCAGCCTCAGAACTGCAGGAGGCTGCCTCTCAGGATCGCTCCCTAGGCTCAAACATTCTACGGGACCCCTCCCGCTCAGAGCCCCGGAGCTCAGCCAGCCCACAATGCCCCCTCTCTTGGGCAACTGGAGTTTGGATCCATCTTCCAATCTGGATGCCACTGGAGGCAACTCTGACTGGATAGCCACTTCCAGTCCATATCAGCTCTCCCTCCATGCCCAGTGCTCCACAGGGATGGTCCCCTCTGTGCCATCGGATGGGGAAACTGATGCTCAAAGGCATTAAGTGACTGGCCTGAGGTTACCAGGCCAGTAAGCGGTGCAGCGGAGATCCAAACCCAGGTATGAATGCCAACCTCTCTAATCCACTCAGCTAGCGTTCCCCAAACGTGAGTCGCTCCCATAACCCCATCACAATATTTGCAATGTCCACACCCGCTGCATACTCCCTTCCTTCACTCATTTTACCTTATTGATATCCCATCTATACTATTCTTTACTGAATCTTGTTCTTTCCAATGACTTAAAACTAACCCATTTTTTAAAACCTAACCTTGTCTTAAGCAACACTATCCAGGAAACCATGGGTTGGAGATGTGAAATATATTTTACCAAATACTCATTCAAATAGCTGTATAACCATTAAAATGAAAAGTGCTCTAATTCACGTGAGTTCCACCTAAAATCATCTAACACATCACAGGCCGCTGACTCCTAATGTACTTCCTCCCCACTCTGGAAATGGTGAAGGAACTGGCCTCCCAAAGTTCTGTTTGACTTAGATCTGCTGAAGAATTCTTAAATTATACAGCCAATATTCCAACAGTTGTCGGATTGAGAGTCTGCAGAATCAGAAAATGTTCTTCCAGCCCCAAGACAAGTGAGACAGAGTCTTATAGCAGAACAAGTGACATAAAAAGGCTAGCTCTGGGCTTCCCTGGTGGCGCAGTGGCTGAGAATCCGCCTGCTGATGCAGGGGACATGGGTTCGTACCCAGGTCCGGGAAGATCCCACATGCCGCAGAGCGGCTGGGCCCGTGAGCCATGGGCGCTGAGCCTGCGCGTCCGGAGCCTGCGCTCCGCAACGGGAGAGGCCACAACAGTGAGAGGCCCGCATACCTAAAAAAAAAAAAAAAAAAAAAAAAAAGGCTAACTCTGACAATTTGCTTTAGAGGTCCAAGGAAGTTTGAGGTTGTATAATGCAAACACCACTGGTGTTGTAGTTAAGCAGCTACATTTCTTGGGAAAAAGCACTGGCTTCTTGGAACCCGCCCAGCCCCCAACAGGCCTAGCTCAAGTTCAGCTGATGCTGGCTTGTTAAGAACGAAGGTGACAAATCCAAAACAGTGTCTTACTCATCTTTGGAGGCCCCTTCCCCCACACTCTGTACCCAAAAGGCACTCAATAATTGTTTATGAACTACCTATGTTGAACTTCATAAAATACAATGACTCTTTAAAGGAGGAAGATGTATTGGGTTGAACAGTGTTTCCCCCAAACGCATGACCATGGGAACCTCAGGATGTGGCCTTATTTGGAAAATGGGCTTTGCAGATGTAATTAGTTAGGATGAGGTCATCCTGGCTTAGGGAGAGTCCTAAATCCAATGATTGTGTCCTTATAACAGGAGAGGAAGCACAGAAAAATAGACACACAGAAGGAAGACAGAGGCAGAGATTGGAGAGATGCAGCTACAAAGCCAAAGAACACCAAAAGTTGCCAGCAACCACCAGAAGCTGGAAGAGGCAGGAAGGATTCTTCCCTAGAGCCCTAGATGGAGCATAGCCCTTGCCAGCCCCTTGATTTCAGACTTTCATCCTCTAGAAGTGTGAAAGACTGCACTTTTTTAAAGGCACTCGGTTTGCAGTAATTTGTTATAGCAGTCCTAGGATTAACACAGAAGATGAGTACAGAGACCCAGAGAGAGCAAAGGACTGAGCTAAGGTCCCACAATTACTTAATCTGAGATCTGGGACTGAAACTCAAGCCTTCCAGGCTGGATCTTGAGCTCACCTTGAGAGGAACAGAAGTTTCTTAGAAACCAGAAGCTAGCACACGAGGTAGGCATATCCTACCCCCAACCTTCCCTATTTTAATTTGAACAATGGGAGAATACCTGAGACTGTATTTGCCTCAGTGGAAGCAGCTTTTTTTTTTTTTTTTCACTTCTACATCACAAAGAGCTGTGAAAATTGGCCAGAAATGCCACCTGTCATTACCCAAGTCTCTCCACGTGTTCTCACTGGCTGTCTGGAAAGATGTGCACATCCACAGCTCCCACTTAGAACTGGTTTTTTCCTCTGCCAAGAAGCCCCACCCAGGCATCGATCAGACCCAACTTTTATGAAAAGCGACAACCAGAGCAGTTCCTTCTGAGTGGACAACACTACCAGGCTGCTTCAGCCACTCCCACTACCAAGACGCCAGACAGGCACTCCCCATGCCTCCCGCAGGTTGGCTGAGGTTTTCCCTGCTAAATGCAGCCAGCCAGGAGAAGGTCTATTACTTCTCCATAAACTGATTTCCTCCCCCTGAATCTTTCCCAGGCTCCCCCCCTCCCCTGGTGCTGGGCTGGTTGCTCACCCCACTGAAACACCCCTGGCTGTTTTTATAGCTCTAACCTCCATCCCAGAAATCAGCAGGGGGTGAGGAGTGGAGAAGTTTTCTTGTTTTCTCCCCTTGCTTCTTCCCTCCCCTCACCACCCCTCCCGCTCAGAAATGCAGTCCACTTGTTGTTTTAGGCTGGGGTTTGTAAATGCCTTTGGACTTGAAAGGAAAATTTAGATCCAAACCTTAAAGATAAACACACCATTGACGGTACATATGGCAGCTACCAGAGGGGAGCTCTGAAACCTCAGCCTGCAAAGAATCACTCCTCCACTGCATACCGGTCCATGAATATTACTTAAGAGGCTTCTGAGGGACGGCTAGGCTCAGTGCTGAACTGAGATGAATAAGGCATCCCTCCTTCCTTCCCTCCCTTCTTCTCTCCCTTCCATCCATAAGTACTTGTTGGACTCTTCTATTATCAGACACAGGAATGTATTCTGGGTCCACAGGAGTAAAAAAGAACAGCCATGGCCCCAAATGAATTCAACATCTGGAAGCAGAAAGAGTCAGAGACAGAGTAAAGATGAGTAGCAATGTAGTCTGATAAAGACCATACAGACAGGCTCTGAGCTGGCAACATTCTATCTTTCTTTTCAAGCCTTAATAAATGCTGGTCTAACTTCTATCTCAGTGCTGAAAGAATACTGCTAGAATGGAATTCTGACGTAGGAACAGTGATGGAGTAAGAATTATAACTCTTTGCTCAAAGCTGAGTTCATCATCTCCCTGGCCCCTCCAGCAAGCTCTTTCCCCATCCTTTGAATTCCCATTGATTTCTTAGCAGCCCAGCAATCTCCTAGGCATCTCCGGTCAAAGGCTCACAGACACGGTCATTTCTGCTCTTGCTCCTCCCAATTTGTACCAAAGTCCTGTAGAGTCTTCCCATGGCTTCCTGCATCTGCCGCTTTATCTCTACCCCAGCTTTCCTGCTCTACCTGACACCTGCATCCTCTACTGCTTGCATCCCTGCGGTAGGCAAGTTGTTCCATTCTCTCACTTCTTCAGTCCATCCTCTACACCCCTGTCAGAGCAAGACCCCTTAGACCACTGGCTTGATCTGAAACCTTCAAAACTCCCACTATGCCTCGAATGGCTGAACAATTAAGTCCAAACTCAGCAATTCAAGGCCTATAATCGGGCTCAAACCTACCTTTCAAATTTAATATTTCACTACTGCTCTACATGTTCCCAGAATTATCATCAAAAGAGATCGCTCCTTCTGTGCTGAAAGTATACAACCCATGCTTTCCCATGTCCAAGTGTTGCCAAATGCTGCCCCACCACCTGAAACGCCGTTCCGCCAACCCCAGTCCTCTAAGGCCACCTCAATAAAGGCTTTGTCCACCCCTCTCTCACTTTTGTCCCCTAAAAAGTCTTAACTATCCTTGTGGATTTTGCTTCTAGCACCATTCATACCGTACTTTAGTGTTATAGTCTGTAATTACTCCCTTTCTTTTCTTTTTCTTTTAAGACAGTCTGTTATTTTATTGCACAGATTTCATGTTTTTATTGAAGAATAGTTGATTTACAATGTTGTGTTAGTTCCAGGTGTACAGCAAAGTAATTCAGTTATATATATACATATATATACATATATACATATATAGTTACAAGGCTGAATTCCTAGGGGCAGAAACAAGTGAATACCTTTTAATACCTGATAGGGCCCAGAAAACATCAGGTTCTCAGTTAATGGGTGGTTAATGAAATCACCTCCACTGTTCTTCTCCCCATACACTCTCCCCTACCGTCAAGAGGTTGGTATACCAGTTGACCATAGCAGCTCAACGTCAAAATAATAACATTTTTTAAATGTTATACAAAATAACACTAAAAATGTTTATTTGTTATTAATTAATGTTTAAATAATAACTTGAAAAGTATAAACAACAGTAATTAAATCAATAGCTTCATGCATACTCAGGGGGAGCTTCCCTAGTAAAGTCCTCAGTATAATTTTCTCTCACCATTTCATCTTTCCTCCCACTATTTTGGGGACCAGTCTAGACAAATTGAGGGCCCCTACCTCCCAGCTAGATGCTAGGGTTCTCCCTAATTAGCTCCCACCTGTAGACCCCCAGCTGCCTCAGGTTCTTGAGCCCACCTGGCATAAGGGTGTGTGTGTGTGTGTGTGTGTGTGTGTGTGTGTGTGTGTGTGTGTGTGTTTGTGTGAGCAATGCTCACCCGCCAGCAGGTCTTTCCAGGGGAAGCGGGGCAGGGGAGTCCTGTCTTGTGTCTCTGTTCCTCCAGATCCTTGGCTCCTACTTTGGGTTCTGTAATCCATTCTCCATGCAGCAGCCAGAGATTTATTTAAAATGCAAATTAGAACCTGGAGCTCCTCTGCTTTAAACCCTTTGAAGGTTTCTCATTGCACTTAGAATAAAACCCAGACTCTTCATTGCCTGTGGCCCACTCATCTGTCTCTTTTCCCCCAGTCTCACCCCCCACCCACCCAGCCACATCGAGCTTTGCTTCTCTGAGTCCCTGAGCACACCTCAGAGCCCCTGTGTTTGCGGTGCCCTCTCCAGGAGGGTTCCTGACGCATCAAAGACCCCGGGGATCAGCGCAGTGTTCCCCATTCTACTGCCTTCCCCACCGCTGAGGGGCCTTCCCCCACTTCCTAATGAGGCAACTCTGAGACCTACAGGGTAGTTTAAGTAGAAAAGGGAGAGAGCAGGGGCTCTGTCTTTGTCCAGTACTTTCCTGGGCGCTAAGAATGATTATATTAAAGTTTTCAAGCCCAGTGCTGGCCACCAGGACCTGCGTTCAAATCCTAGTTTTACCCCCTACTAGCTGTATAGCCTGGGCAAGTTACTCTATCTTTCTGTGCCCCGGTTTCCTCATGTATTAAACTGGAACAAAGATGGGAGCTCATCTTCGGATGGACATCAAGATGACCTCATCAACAAGACACCGCCCTGCCCTGGGCCTTGCTTAGAAAGACCGTGGGTCTCAAGGGCACCCGGATCACCCCACAGACCTCATCCCTCTGGTACAGAGCTGGCTCCTTCACCCATGAAACTCCCTTCCCTCCCATGCACATTAGAGTCTGGGTGGACCCCTCAGGTCTGCAGAGGGACAAACAGCTCTCAGAACTGGAGTGGGGACTGGAGTATGAGGTGGAGGAAATTGGCCCCAAGTCACGTGGCAGCAAGAGACCAAGCCAGGCTCCAATCTGGCATCCAGTGCCTGGGGTGGGACAAAGCAGGTGACCCCTGGCACTGGTGGCTCCTGGAATGCGTCTTTGAGAGGTTCCACCTGTTCAGAACCCAAGCTCAGTGCTCCACAGACCTCTTTCCAAAGGACCATTGCAGCCGGGTTCCTCCCTTGTTTGTGGAGATGGTGGGCCCAGGACTTTGGGAAACATACTGGAGGTCCTTTTCAGCCAGAGCCAAGCCAGAAATGAAAAGCTTCTGTGAGGAGGAAAGCAGTGCTTCCCCAAAGCCTGGTCCAGCTCCTCTCTCTAGATAAATAAGGCACTAATAGCCCTGCTTCGTGAAGGTGGCCTAGAAGGTCCAGGGAGGTTAAATGATGCTCCCACGGTCACTTAGCGGACAGTCGGGGGACCTGGAGCTAGGAGAGTAGCCACTGCTTGGAGGCAGCACTCGGTATGTGCCAGGCGCCTAGAACCATAAGGGTGATCATTCCACAGGTGAAGAAATGGGGGCTTGAACAGGGCAGAGACTCCCCCCAAGGTTACAGGGAAAACTGGAGCTGGGCTTCCTCTGTCTTCTGCAGTCTCAGCCACTGCCCTGAGGTACTCGGCCCATGGAGATATTTATTATCTTCTCCACTATCCCCCACCAAGTCCCGGAGCTAGGGTGGCTTCTCCAGATGCTGTAGACATGCTATTTTATTGCACAGGTATTTATTGGGTGCCTTCTATTCGCCCTGCTCCAAGGTAGCAGAAAGGGATGCACCAGTCAACAAGCCAACGTGGGAGCACAAGCTCCACGGAGAGACAGGCATAAACAAAGAATAAAAGAGGGGCTTCCCTGGTGGCGCAGTGGTTGAGAGTCCGCCTGCCGATGCAGGGGACGTGGGTTCGTGCCCCGGTCCGGGAAGATCCCACGTGACGCGGAGCGGCGGGGCCCGTGAGCCATGGCCGCTGAGCCTGCACGTCCGGAGCCTGTGCTCCTCAACGGGAGAGGCCACGGCAGTGAGAGGCCCGCGTACCGCAAAAAAAAAAAAAAAAAGAAAGAATAAAAGAACCGTGAGTTATCTTAAGTTCTGTGGAGGAGGCAAAGAAGGGCTGCAGAGAATGGTAATCTAATATTTTCATTCAGAGAAGGCTTTTCTGAGGAGGTAATATTTAGTTTATGATTTTAACTAACGATTGTGGAAATTTTCAAACCTACACACAGAGGGGATACCGCAGTGAACCCCCATGGACCAATCACTCAGCCTCAACAATCTCGCTATTCTTATTCTGATGCTATTCAAAGATAAATAAATAAGCATGTGTAGTTGAAAAAGCATCAGACTCGGGGTCAGAAGATCTGAGGTTAGGTCCTGGCACCACCCTTAACCAGCTGTGTGGCCTGGGGCTGTAGGACAAGCCCCCTGCAATCCCCGAAGCCCCGGTGGGGTCCCTGCATGGTAGAGAGCCATTGTGGCCTTCTGGAAATCTCCTTTCCCAGGAGACAGCCTTCCCTGAAAACACTGCGCCTCTGGGGGGAAAGCTCTGCGATTGGCCCTGATTTAGGATCTGACAGACGGCCTAAGAGGTCCCGACCCACACCCACCCCCAGACCTGGGAAGCCACTCTCTCAGGGAGGGGACCACAGAGGGCCTGGGGGATATCTGGTCCAAGTGGGGAAACCAGAAACTTCCACAGGCAGACGTCACCCAGAGCCCTGCCAGGCAGCCCAGGAAGAGGCTCCCTGGGGAGATCAGTCACAAACACATTGTGCACAAAGCTTCCCAACACCATGCAAACACAAGCCCATTGGTCAGTCAGGAAAAGCCCTGGACTGGGTGGCTGGTTCTCTCACGGACGGAGGGGCTTGTCCAGACCCGAGCGCTGGTCTCCTGCAGTAACCTGGCTTTTTCACTCACAGCACATGGGTTGTGTTGCCCCTGACCCAAGGGCTCAGATGAAAATCAATTGAGCCAGAAGAGGTTCCGATCCTGGCTCTGGCGCCTCTGGCAATTCCTTTTGAACCTCAGTTTCTCCATCATCAAACTGGGTGTTGTGATTCCCATATGGTCATCCTGAAGACCGGGACCGGAAAGAGCATCACGAATCTTGAGGCCTGTGCCCTCGAGAGAGGCTGTTTGGGTGGCAGAGACAATGCGTGGCTCACAGAAGCTTGCTAAGTCCTCTGATAAACGCAGGGGATGGCGAAGAGCAGCTCTGAAAGCGGCCCGCCTGGGTTCGAATCCTGACTCTGCCGCTTGCTGACCGTAGCCCTGGGCGGGAAGCATCACTCCCCCTGCCTCTGCTTCCTCTCCTGCAGGAAGGGAATAATAGTAGCGGCTACCTCACAGGGTTGTTGTGACCACAGAGATCATAGCCGGCACATCATAAACACTCAACCAACGCTCCTCCGGATAACAGCCTGGCCCTGGTCATCGGCCCCTTCCTCACCACTGTGTCTCCTCCCCACTCACCAGCCACTGCTTGCTCATGGTTGTTTTCCCACACTGTGAGGGGCTAATAGATGTTTCTGGAATTGAAATGCAATTGAATGGGGGCTGGGGAAACCTAAGGGAAGAACGAACTGGCTGACCTAATAAAACCGCTAAACCCAAGGCTGGCGCTGGGCTGCGGCAGTGCTGTTTGCACCATGGGTGTGGGCTGTGCAAGGGCAGTGGGGTGGGGGACAGGCTCCTGGGGCCGAGAACATCCCTCTCCCCACCCCAGACCGGTTTAGTCTGGTTTTCCAAGGGGACAGGGTTCAGGGAGGTCTTGGGCAAGGCTGAGGAATGCTCCACAGGCCCCTTGGCGAGGGGGCAGGAGGGGTCTACAGACTCACAAGGGTTCCATTGTGTCCTCTCCACACCGGCAGGGCCCAACAGTGGCCGGGTCTCTGGGGAGCTCCCAGAAGAACAAAGAACTGCGGGAGGGGAAGGGTGAGGAGGGGGCAGCACTGGCTGGGACGGAGCCTGGGAGAGGGGGCGGGGAGGGGGTGCCATAGGCCAAGTCACAGAGGCCAGGGTGGGAGGTGACTTCACCGCGCTGGGCTCCCCTGGTCGACCCCAGTCCCCCTCAGTTCAGTGAGGGATGGGAGAGACTAGAAAAGCAGGAGACGGCCAAAGCCTGGACGGGGCTGAATAAAAGTCCTTTATTTTTAATATCCCTTAAATGCACAAACTTGAAACCCTAAACCCTCCCTCTCTATTTCTTTTGGACGTGGCTGTGCCTGGCAGAATTCTCCCTCTTGCCTTAGCTCCCGACCAAAATTATACCAGTTTCCTGTTTAAAACTCTCCAATTCCATGGGCTTCTGAGATGCTCAGCATCAGCCCCGTGGATGGCTGGGGGTAGGGCGGGGGGTGGGCTTCCCAGCAAGCTAGCAATGCAGACACCAATGCACTAGGATGGCTGGGCCAGGGCCTGGGATGGGTGGGCGAGGGTACCAGCCCCTAGCAGGATAGGGTAGTGGTTGGGTTCGGGGAGGGTCATGCTCTGGGACCTTCCTGTGACTACATCCTGGTTCGGCTACTTTCCAGCTGGGCGACCTTGGGGAAGCCACTGAATCCTCTCAACTCCTGCTTTCCCCATCTGTAAAATGAGGATGGCAGTGACAGTATCCGTGTCCCAGGGCTTTCAATGAAAGATGCCTGGGAACTGCTCACAGCAGCGCATGGTCCAGGGTGTGACTGAGTAAAGAGTGACTATTATTATGATGCTAATGACGGCACCATTTCAGAATAATCCTCAACCACAGAGAGTGATTTCCCAAGCGCCAAGTGTGGGAGGGCACTGTGCCCCTTGACCCTCTTCAATGACAGCCAGCGATTAAGCAGATATGAGGGAGGCTGGCCTGAAGAGCCTTTCTTGAAGTGTGTTCAGATGTTAAGTGCACCAGCAGAAAAAGGCCCTGTGATCAGTGAAGTCTGGGAAATGCTGGCTTAACCCAAATTAAAGAGGATCTTTTGTGTGGGACTCATCAGTGCCTTTGTTTGACCCAATCTGCATCTTGAATCTCCAGAAAGGGAGGCAGAATACACGCTGGTTCCCAAACCTCTCTGCTTCACAACAGTTTAGAGCCAAGCGTTAGTGTTCTTTGTCACCCACTCAGGGAAAGGCCGGAGTTGCTCCACCTTGGGCCTGGGAGTGTTATTAATTCCTGCTTCATTTATTCACACTTTCCTGTCTTCATGAGGCCTTTCCCCTCCCTCATTCACATCTGCACTCCACAAACCATTCATGAGAACCTCACCCCACCAGGCCCTGCACTAGGCACCAGGTTGATCAAATGATGCATCTGGCACAGAAACAGTCCTGAAGAATCTTTTTGTCTCATCAGGGAGACATTGCAGCTGTGTCTATCCCCTCCCCCATTTTTGATAATGGCAGGACTCTTCTCCCAGATGCTCAGGCCCAAACTCTCAGCCACTCTCTATCCCTCCTGCTCATCATCCTTCACATCCATCAGCAAAGCCCTACGTCCCAAATCTAATCACGGCTCACCGTCCAGCGCCCCTCATCTCTTGCCTGGATATTGCAGTTGCCTCCTCACTGATCTCCCAGCTTCCCTCTTGCCTCACCAGTCTTTTTTCCACAGAGTTAAATAGCATCGGATCATGCCACTCCCCTGCTTAAAACTGTCTAATGGCTTTCTCTCACACTAAACCACACCCAAACTCCTGGTTTTGTCTTCTAAAGCCCACCATGATCCGACCTTACCCACCAACATGCACACAATTCACCCTGCTATTCACTATCCTCCAGCTCTGCCAGTCTCCTTTCGGATCTCACCCCAGGACCTTTGCACTGGCTGGTCCCCCTTCCTGCTATGCTCATCCGCTGGAGCTTCACACAGACGTCAGGAGTCTGTTTAATTATCCACCTTCTCTAGGAGACCCTCCCTGACCACCCCATCCAAAGCAGCTCCTCCCATCCCAGTGGTCATAGTCGCTACCACATTTCCCTCCCTCCTTCATAGGACTACCTCCGTTTGAAAGTTTTGTACTTAATTTGTTTCCATGTTTCTTTTCTCTCTTCTTTCACTGTAAGGCAGGAAGCTCCATGAGGGCACGGGATTCCCTTATGCATTGTTCTGGTCTTAGTATCTAGCATAATGCCTAGCCATAGAAGGTGTCCCAGCAATATGTGCTGATAGGATGAGTGAGCAAGAATGCTCAGTAGACAGCGGTGGGGGACAGTCACTGGGTTGTAGCATCGCCAAGGACGATCCCTGGTCCTGGTCCAACTGGGAAAATACTCTTGCGTGTCATCAGCCACAGACTGCCCCACTTGGAGAGCTATAGCTAGGTGCTGTGCCAAGCGCTGTGCTAGGCACTTTTACACACAGGAGGTAAGTTTAAACCCTTCACGTCAACACTGAGAGGTAGGTTTCACCCCTCTAAGTACAGCTAAGGTCACACAGCCAGTCTGTAAAACAGTAGACCAGGAACAGATCTTTCACTCCAGAACAGTCCACCATCGGAGGCTGTGAGGGATGAAGGAATGAATGAATGAATGGACCTTCTGACTGCCAAAATGGGGAGGGAAACAATGGTGGCCGTGGTGGCCCCCACCAAAGCCTTTCCTCTTCTCACTTCTCCCCCCTTCAGCAGCCCCTCAGCCCATCCTCCCTTGTTCCCTAACACCCACCCCCCATCAGGGTACAGCAGGGGCTCAAATGTCCAGAATCTGGCTTGTGAACTCACCGGCCCTGTGCCTTGGGAGGAGTCAACTTCTTGGAGCCTCTGGGTTCTCGTCTATAAAATGGGCAGAGTGAGCCTTGCTTTGTCTGCTTTCCTGGGTAGTTGTGGGAAATCAGATGAGCCATCAGTGCAACGTGCTCAAAAGACATACACGGTCGTTATTAGGAGTTTCCTCATGGCCTTAATGAGCAACGCCTCCCAGGGGCATCTGTGTTAGAAAAAATACCGAGGGCAATGCTTATCCCCAAAGAAAGACCCTCCCGTGCTAGAATGTCAGGTCTGGTGACACCTGGACTGAGATGTGTTACTTGGGGGCAAGTGGGTATCCTCAACACCCTCAAAGCTGATAACAGAAGAAACCCACCAGCCATGGCCCCGATGAAACCCCAGTCGGGACCACACCAAGCCAGTGTCTCAAGGGGGAACCATTTGCTTGAGAAAGCCCTGCAGACTCAGGCCTGGGACCCAGGAATATGCATGTTCAATGAACTGTGCTGCGGTTGCTTTAATTTGCAGCCAGGGCAGGAGCACAGGGCCAGACAGAGGAGGGGTGGATGGGCTTGAGTTGGCCTGGGGTCAGCAGGTCTGGGGTTCGTTTGTTGCTGTATGACTGAGGATATGCCTGTCCCTCTCTGGTCATTATTTCCCTTGTGCACAAAACGAGAGGGCAAGACCAGGGTGGACATTCTGCCCACGCTGATGTTCCGGGTTCCACTGTAGGCACCGTGAACAAGCCACTCCCACCCCACCCCCAAGCCTGCCAGGGAGCTAACAATAAAATCCAAGGAGGAGCAGCCCAGCCTAAAACTGGGACGGAGGTTCAGCCCACCCACATGACCCTGAGCACTGGACCCTTGTTTTATATGCCCGTGGTGTGAACACATAATACTTCTCCAGGGCTTCCCTGGTGGCGCAGTGGTTGAGAGTCCCCCTGCCGATACGGGGGACACGGGTTTGTGCCCCGGTCCAGGAAGATCCCACATGCCGCGGAGCGGCTAGGCCCGTGAGCCATGGCCGCTGAGCCTGCGCGTCCGGAGCCTGTGCTCCGCAACGGGAGAGGCCACAACAGTGAGAGGCCCGCGTACCCCAAAAA
>NC_041229.1:95475337-95505033 GCF_002837175.3 Physeter macrocephalus | reverse complement strand
ATGGCCGCTGAGCCTGCGCGTCCGGAGCCTGTGCTCCGCAACGGGAGAGGCCACAACAGTGAGAGGCCCGCGTACCACAAAAAAAAAAAAAAGAATACTTCTCCAGTGATGGTGGAGGAGGAACCCATGGAGTGAAGGTGGAGGCAGAGGACCCTGACATTCCTTTTCCATGAATCAGCAAAAAAATCGAAAAAACAAATCTCTTATTCCATGCCTTCTCCACCACACGAAACACACACCTCCAGCCATTTGCCAGTGAACTCCGAAACATGAGCATAAATAACTAAAATGAAATTACAGTTGTCAAAATAAATTAGCAAAGAACCAGGAGCCTCGTTTCTCCTCCTCCTTGCCATCGTCTGAGTCCTCAGCTGGCTGCTCTGTAAAAGCTGACGATCGCGGGCGAAGGGTCTCTGGACACTGAGGCAGCGAGTGAGAGACAGCTGCGAGGTGGAAAGGGCCCAAGGGTGATGGGGGCGGCACAGAAAAAGACTGGCAGGTGTATATGCAGCCGTGGCACGCCCTTGCAGTTTGGGGTGGGCAGTGCTGGTGACAGGTCAAGTCTGTGGGCTGTGAGTCCACATTCAGCAGGCCTAAGGGCAAGGGCTCTGGCCAGTCCCCGTTCACTCCAGAGTCACAGAAGACCCTTGGAGCAAGTCTGCTGTGGGCTCAGGGCCCGGAGGTGGTCCCGCGTGCCTCCACTAAGCAAACAGGTGCATCCCGCAGCTACCCAACCTACGGCTCCAGCCACCTGAGAACTAATCAGATTCCAAGACTGATTCCTCCAGGGTGTCTGGTGAGAGAGTCCACCTTTCTCCCTGCTCCTAGAGCAGGAAATGGGGTCTAGACCACCAGAAGTGACAAGACTAAGAAGGTGGCGTTTCCTGGGTGTCAACTCGCTGGAAGCTGGGTGCACGTGTGACCCTCACCCCTGTGTGCCGCAGGTGGCCACCACCCTCACCTGCTTGGACTAATGCCTCCTACCCGGTCTCCTGAGCCCCTGCCCTATTATTTGGCAGAATGAATGAATGGGTGGAGGTAAGGCTATCATTATGCCCATTTTACAGATGAGGAAGCTAAGGTTTAGAGAAATGATCTGGCTCACGTTTACTGGGGTAGGTGATGTGGGACAGCGGATTTGAACTCAGGCTCTGGGGCAAGCCTCTTAAGCATCATCTGACTCCAGCAATCAGGTCTAGGGGACTGGACAGTGGCATCCTCTGTATGACGTCAAACATCTCACTCACTGAGGAAAGAGTGGTCCCAGTACAGAAGCAGGTGGTATGAAGACAGGAACTGGCCTGGTGTGTTGAAGGAACCCAGGGAGGCCAGTACGGCTGGAGTAGAGTAAGTGAGGGGGAGGGGAGGGAGATAGGTTGGCAGGAGCCGGCCCATGTGAGGGGTTTAGATCTGACTTTAAGTGTGATGGGAAGACACTCGGGGCCGGGTTCCAACAGCAGATACAGTGGCAGCAGCTCTTAGGGAGAGGCCTGAATAACGTTGACTTCTGCCCAAAGCCAGTTATGACCCGTCTTTCATGCATCATCCAAAGTGGCACCATTTACCTCCACTGATTCAGCTAATAAATATAAATGTTCATAACTAGCATTTACGAAGCTCCTACTGTGTGCCCGGCACTATGCTGAGCACCGTTACATACATTCATTCTCTCATTAAATCCATGCCTAACCCATGACACCGTTTTACTTATGGCGTGATTTACTTTACAATAATACACACGTTATTTTTGTTATTATCCCATTTTACAGATGAAGAAACTGAGGCTCCACTGGTTAAGGAGCTTGTCCAGTACCCCAGCCACTGGCAGAGCCAGAACTTGAAACTATGTCTTTGCGAGTGAAGAGACTGAGTCCTTAATACTAACCCCCCCGGGAATTCCCTGGCAGTCCAGTGATTAGGACTCCAAGCTTTCACTGCCGTGGGTCCGGGTTCAATCCCTGGTTGGAGAACTAAGATCCTGCAAGCTGCACCGCGCAGCCAAAAAAATAAACCAACAAACAAAGTAACCCCCCTGAGCTCTACACACACACGCATGCGCGCGCACGCACAGACACACACACACACACACACACACACACACACACACACTTTGGGATTTAACTCTCTGGGCACTAGGAAACACTTGGTGGGGGTGGAGCTAGTAGAATCTAGAGGGCTACAATTTCTCAAACAAAACTTGACCATGGCTCTTTCTCTTTCTTCCTCTTGCTGTGCATTCAGAGGCAGCTCCTGCTCTGGCCCGTGAGATGGGGCGCCAGGGGAAGGGGCCCCGCTTCTCCCTCCTCTAATGGCTCACGTTCATTTCTGGATAACGCAATCAGAGCTCAAGGATTAATGGACGTGGCTCTTGCTTTCAAGTCCCACCCGCTGACAGATCGCCTAATTCCCTCCCTGTTCCTGAACCTTTCAGAAAAAAATACAGGCGGCTTGCTTATCTTAGTGTGGGGTTGCCGTGGAAACTGCATCCTTTGTGAGATGCACTGTCATAACATTTCAGTGCTGTTCGGAACGCTTAAAGACACAGCCTCCTGCTCTTCGGGGCCTCAGTCCACAGGCAGTTGTCAAGTGGTTGGGGAGCGGGTAGGAGGTGAGTGTAGTGGGAAGCCAAGAATTAGGAGGACCCCTGGTTTTGGAAATGTCAGCTCTCATCCTTCTGACGCTTGGGGTCACCTGGTGCCCGGCAAGTGGAGGGGAGGGTTCAGAGAACAGACATTCTTCAAGAGGATTCTAGTCTGGGCAATGGGCTCTGCTTGGGTTATTTGTGATGGATCTCACCAGCACCCCCATGAAGCTGGCAGTAGTATTACCATCCCCGTTTTATAGAAGAGGAAACTGAGGCTCTAGGAGGTGAGGTCATGGTAGCGGCTGCTGTGGTGGTGCTCTGGTGACAGACCATCCTGGTTTTAGTACTCGAAATCCCGCATCCCAGGAAACCCCTTGGTCCCTGGCAAATGGATGGTGGGTCCACCTCCTGTGTATTTGTTTCTAACACCTACACCTGTGACTCTTCTTCACATGGCCCTGGGGCCCTGGAGCTGCTCTGCCCACCAAGCAGAGTCAGAAGTGCTCTAAGCCACCCACCTCCATGCTGGGGGGCCCTGAGCTGATAGCCGACAGGAAAGCCCAGTTCCCTGGTCTTGGCTGAGGACAAGCTCTGAGCTCCCCTGTGGGGTCCAGTGGAAGCCACCTTCTGGGGGGACATTGCCTGGGATCCCCTGACTTGATGTCCTCCCCTCCCCTCCCTTGGCAATTTCCCTGGGAGCAGATCCTTAACAAATCACTGGCACAGAACCCTCTTCTCGGGCTCTGCTCCTGGGACAGCCTGACCTCGGTCACACAGTAGGTCATGCCGGAGCTGCTCCCGTACCCAGACCTTGGCTTTTAGCACTTCCGCATCCCTCGCACACCCTGGACTTCCAGCCACACTGAAAGACTGCCTTTCCCCACAGCCGCGCTCTCCTGAACCTCAGGGCCTTGGCACGTGCCACTGGTCTGTGCACTCTGCTCGGCGCCTCCTTCTCAGGCTGCTTCCTGGGGCTGAGGTCCACGTGCCCTGCAAGGGCCGGCTGAGGCATCCCCTCGCCCGGGAGGCCTTCCCTGGACCTCAGCCACCGCTGAAGGGGCTCAGAGGGGCACGGGACCTCCTTGTTTCTACATCACTTCCACCAAAGCCCCATCTTGAAGAAGATGTAATTGGTGTCCCGGAGACAGCTTTGAGCCCCCAGGGCAGGGTGTGCCTTCATCTCCGCATCCTCATGGCCCCGCTCAGGGTGCATCACTGAGGAAGTGCTAACAAACACCGAATGAGGGCATGAAAGCGCACTTAGGTAGTACCTAGTCTGTGCCGAGTGGTGGGTAAGACAAGCCCCACGGTCTTCACCACATCTGCAAGGCCCTATATGATGGCCCCGGCTGCCCCCCACCTCCTTGCACTCGTCCCCCGACTCACCACACCAGTCCTGGGACACAGCAGCCCATCACACCCCAAGCCTTTTATGCCTGCGGTTCCTCTGTCTGCTGTGTGTGCCACAGAAGCCCTGCGCTTGTTCCCTCACTTCCTCTGGTCTCCACTTAATGTCCCCCTCAGAGGGCTCTCTCTGACCCCTCTATTGCAAACAGCTTTCCCCATCATTGCTCACTGACTTTCTCACTACCTTCAATATATATTTGTTTATATATAAGAGCCTACAATAAATATATATTTAATGATAGGCATACAATTAAATACATAATATTTATATAACATAAATCAATTCATGCTGACCATATACTGAGTTGTCTGTCTCTCCCACTAGACTACAAGGTCCAGAAAGGAGGGACCTTTGTTCACTGCTGTAACCCCAGTACCCAGAATAGTGGCTGCAGCACATTATAAATGCTCAATAAATATTTTTGAATGAATGAATGGAGTCCGAGCCCCTAATCGACTGCTGAGAAACAGTCCTTTGATGTACGTGCTATTACACACTGAAGCTCACTGGGTGGAATGACTTGCCCAAGGCCACAGAGACCAAGGGCGTCCTGGCTCCACAGTCCTGGGGTTTGACCACCAGACTTGACCATGAACCCTCACCAGCAACACCACACCCAGCGTGCTGCCCCTGGAGCCTGTCCCCTCTTTCCAGAGCAGACGCCCAGATCTTGGTGATGGCTCCTCCATGGCAGGGGACACTGTGGAGTCCTGGAGGAGGAGATGGCCCACAGAAGAGGTGACTGGGCTGTCTCTGAGCATCTCTCGGTGCCCACGAGGACGTGGGGCTGGTGGAGGCAGGGGTAGTTATTCTGCAGAACGGAAAGATGTCCCCACGAGCTCCTTAACCAGTGCCAAGTCTTCCAGCCTCCCCACATTGGGGGTCCAGATGAAAGCTCTCCAGCCTCTTCACGGGACCCAATATGTCCATTATTAATTGAACATATGAGCCCATTAGCTCAAAAGTTTGCATATTATTATGGATGTGTTTCAGGCATACCTCTATCTCCCCCGCAAGCAGGAGGAGCAGGGGCCCAATGACACTGGTCCTTTTCCTCACTCACTAGGCCCGGAGGCCCGGGCTGGAGTCAATCAATGGCAGAGAGTTGCCAGGGGCATCCCCGCCGACCTTGCCTTCCATCCCTGCTGTATGTTTCAGCAGTGAGAGAGGAGACAGGGGATGGCGTAGGCTACCCTAGGTCCAGTTTCCAAAAGCTCACAGGGAATGGAACCCCCCAGAAGGCTGCCATTCACACTGGGCTTGGTTGGGGCTGCAGAGGGCTGAAAATGAAGAGTCCAGTGTAGCCTTCATTTTCTGAGGGCCTGGAGAAGGCTCTCAGGAGAGACCGTGCCCTAGATGCACTAGGAAATTCCCACCTCTGACACAAAAATGCCCTTTCCTAAAGGGATCCACAAGAAGAAGCCACTTTAGGATGACACTGTCACCAGAGCAGCCTGTTCTGGCTACCATTGTGTACCTGGCCCTGCACTGACCTGTTCTCTACCCCTGTGAATTAGCTTTCCACAGCCCCACTTTACAGATGAGGAAACTGAGGCTCCTAGGGGAAATGCAGGATTCTAAACCTCGTGGTGTCCCCGTTTGAGGTACCTCACTCTGCCTGACCAGGTTCCAGGGTTCCTTAGACATCCACCATCCCATCTCCTTTTCTGTTCTCCGAGAGCTCAGAGCAAGCATGCATACAGGCACACACACACACACACACACACGCACGCACGCACACTCACACACACATGCACACACACAGCAGCCAGGCACCTTCCTCGCCCCTGATAGCCCAGCAGTGAAGTTGCTGCCCGGGTAACTAACCAAGGGCGGTGAGTCCATGATGCCTGAGGTCTTGGAGACAGGGACAGGATGAGGACATTCTCATGATGGGTGTCCTTCTCACAGCCCATGAAATCCCAAGAGATCCTGCACCCTGGAATACCAGCCGGCATCCCCCAGGCCCCCAAAGCACTCAAAAGAGGCTCTGGCATGGGGCGAGGGCTCTAGAAGGGGTCCTTCTGGTCCGTGCACCCTACACAGTCCCACAGATAATGATTGGGAGGAGGGGGCCAGGGCTGCCTTTTGAACATGGACAATTATCATTTTTCCTTTTCTGATGCTTGCAGTGTCCTGCTGACAGACTATGAAAATAAAGACTCATTTCCCACTAGTGTGGGGTATTTTTTCTTTTCATTCCACAAATACCATAATTCTGGGTTTCTGGCACACAACCCACCCCTGGCTTGCTCCTGAATCAGCGTCACTAATCTTGAAGTCTCCTCGTGAGCACACCTCTCTCTGCCATATCGCAACCCTGCTTTCTGTCTCAGCAAATTCCTCCCCCTGCAAGATATCATTGCCCACCAGAGACTGAGGTTCAGAGAGGGGAAGTAACTTATCCTAGGCATACAGCAAGTTCACAAAGGAACAGACAAATCATGGAAAGCTGTTTTTCTTAGCAGATATGAAAGCCAATAGAGCTATTTTCCTTTCCAAGTTTCCAAATTGGACAATTTCATCCCGGCGTCGGCTAAAGATGGGAAAAACCCTATAAGATCTAGCACTGGGTGATTGTTTCATTCCCCGGCCCATGACTTATTTTTGTTGGGAAGTGAGAACCTCAGCTTTTCTGACGATCCCAGCCCTGCCTTGCATAAACATTCTTAAGCTGTGAAAAGAATTCATTGATGAATTCATACAACACTCCCTTCTCCCTGGGTGAATGAAATCCAGCCACTGATACGAGGTGGTATTTCAAGGTTGCTGCACGATTCTCTTCCTTTGCTGTTCCCGTTCCTCTCTGGATGCTCAGGCACCCCGCACAGCCTCGTCTGCAGAAAGGCAAAGGTGGCCAAACGCCTGGGTTCTTCCTTTCTCTTGCTCTCTCCTCTCCTTGGAGTAGTGGGGAGGGAATTAGTGTAAGATCAACTCTGACACGTGACCTCCTCAATCCTGACCAGCTTCTCCAGGTACAGGAGAAACAAAGCTACCAGTGAGGTGCCACCAGTTCTTGTCAAACACGTCCCTTTGCAGGAAATCCCTCCTGCCACCTCCACTCTCCACTATGGCAGCCACTAGCCACATGTGGCTATTAAATTTCAATCAATAAAACGTAAATAGAATGAAAGGGCCTGGGAGCAAAGTTCTGCTTTGCCAGGTCCAGTCAATGACCCGATGCATACAGAGTAGAACAGAGAGGGGGGAAACCTCTGGACAAAGGGAACACTATTAATGGTATAAGCCACCGTGCCAAAGCCACAAATATTTTGTGGAAAAAACTCACAGTGGGCCAAAATGAAAATGAGGCATTTGAGGGGAAAGCTGGCTTCAGGGAGTGGCGGGTCGTGGGGCACACATACCACCAGGAGAATTTGTTTCTGTCAGCGGAAAAAAAATCACCTTTCTTTCTTCCCTTTTAACAACTGCAGGGGTGGGACCAGGAGATTCTGTAACGCTTCCCATGAGAGTAGAGCTCTACAGGCATTTGCTGGATAAATATTTCAATGAAGAGAAAATATTAAAGTAACGGATGTGGAAAAGCCATGAAAAAAAAAAAAAAAGCAAGAGGGGGATAAATGCAAACTCCAGGATGGGAAGACGCTGGCTCAGGCTGGGTGAGGTCTTTGGTGTTTCTAGGTCGGGGCAGTGGGCACTCACGTGTTCAGTGTATTGTTATAATTGATTCCCTACACTTATTTGATAAATATTCTTTCGCATCTGATCAGCGTTCAACAGAAGCATTCACATGTGAGACATATCAAGCCCCGAAGAAACATTTTAGCACTAACCCTGCCCATATTTAGAATAATGCTTTGACTTTATTGTGGTTAGGGATGATTAAAATCACCATAGACATTTTTAATGATACCTTTTATTTATATAACACTCCACATTTTTATAGCATTCACCACTTGCATTATTGGGTTTAAACTTAGAAGGAAGGAATGCAGCCGTCGTAGAGCAGAAGTGCTAGAAACCAGATCTGCCTTTCACTTGTGACTCTACCTCTCGTCAGCTGTGAGACCTTGAACAAGCCACTGAACCTCCTGGAGCCTCGGTTTCCCAATCGGGAGAATGTGAGGATGTACTTAGTTGTCTATCTTGCCGGGTGGTTGTTGGTTAACCTTCACTAATTGGTAACATATTCACTGAGCAACTCCTGTGTGCCGGGCTCAGCCTCGAGTGCTGGGGACAGGGCAGGGGATGCGGCAGAAGACTTCTCAGAGGCTGCAGTCCAGGAATGGAGACAGTGGACAAAGAATATTATAATAGTACCTAGTTACATCGAGAGAAATATGAGAAGTGATAGCGCAGGGTCCCCAGAGAGCTTATGGCAAAGGGTTCAACAGGTCTGAGGGGCAGCAGTTGGGGGCATTAATGCCTGAACACATTCTCAGAATCTGAAGGCTTGTTGGAAAGGTAATGGGTTGATATGAATAAAAAGGCTTTAGAGAAAACAGGGTAAAGGCAAGACCATGAGCCAGGAACAGAAGGCCGACTCGGCAGGGCCAAGAGCCCGCTTGCACACGCCAGAGCACAGTCCTGCCGTATGCTGGCACTGGTTGGTAATTAGCTGTTGCTCTGGGCTCCAAAGTCTTCCCACAGCTTCCCCAGCCCCTCCCCAGCAGCTAAAGGAGGGGACGTCTGCCCCTGCCCTAGAGACCTCTGGGACCCAGCACTATGACCACTGTCTACCTTGGCTGGTCAGTGCCAGTACCCACCTGTCATTAAATAGCTGGCATTTTGCCCCTGAGTCAAAGGATGGGGTTCTAAATCGTACCTCAATCTCTCCCCGCAAGCAAACCAGCAATGCAGGCTGTACCATGACTCCTCCCCTCCCTTCCAAGCCCCGGAAATGAGCCAGGCTCTGCCTCTGGGATCCGGGGAAGTTCCCCTCGGGAAGCCACACTGGAGGTGAGTTCTGAAGGGGGAGGAGAGGTAGTGTGAACAGCCAGGAAAAGCGTATTCCCGAAGAACAGCCTTTGTGAAGGCAGCTCCCCGAGGGAAAGGGTTTAGAGCCTTGAGAGACTGAGAGAAAGCCAGTGCACACAACACTGGCACAGATAGTGAGAGGGATGGCGCAGAGCCTTGAGGCCACGTCGAGGATGTTGGGATTTATCCTTTGAGTGCTGGAAGTTCAACAGGGGGCGAGCCCGAACAAGACCAGTGTTTCAAAAAAGAGCACCCTGGCTGCTGCGGGAGTGGGATCTGTAGGACCTCATAGGTTTGGGAAAGTGCCGGCTATAAGCTAGTCCTCACAGATGGTTGTGGTACATCCTGGGCACATGTGTTAGGATTTTCTTCTTCTACTCTGTGGCTTTCTGATTCATTTTCTTGACAGAAGTGAGCAGAAGTTTTAAATTTTGGTGAAGTCCAATTCTTCAGTTTTTCCTTTAAAGGTTCCTATTTTTACTGTCCCGTCTAAGAAACCTCTGCCCACCACTAGGTCGTGAAGCTATTCTCCCATGTTTTCTTCCAGAAATTAAAGAATTCCTTTAACTCAGTAATAAAAAGACAAACAATCCGATTTTTAAAAATGGCCAAAAGAATTGAATGGATGTTCCACAAAAGAAGATACAGATGACAATAAGCCCACGCATGACAAGATGCTAAACTTCGCTAGCCAAACAGGGAAGTGTACATTAAAACCACAATGAGATAGCGTTACACAACTACAGAATGTCTAAAATCAAAAAGCTGTGTTGACCATATACCAAATCTTGATCAGGCTGTGGAGAAACTGGAATGCTCAGACACAGCTGCTGGAGGTGTGAAATGGTACAACCATTTTAGAAAACAGCTTGGCAGTTTCCTATAAGTTAAACACACACCTGCCCTATAATGCAATCATTCTACTCCTAGGTAAGTTACATGAGAGAAAAGAAAGCACGTGTCCACAAAAAGACTTGTACTCAAATGTTCATAGGAGCTTGATTACACAGTAGCCCCGAATTGGGAACATCCAAATGTCCATTAAAGGATGAATGGATAAATAAAGATTGTGTATACATAGGATGGAATACTGTGCAGCAATAAAAGTAATAAGCTCCCCATACAGGCAACAACATGGATAAATCTCAGAAATATCAAGCTGAGGGAAGCCAGACACAAGAGGGCAAACTGTAGGATTCCATTTATAGGAAGTTCTAGAACAGGCAAAGCTAACCTATAGTGATAGAAAGCAGATCAATGGTTAGCTGGGAAAGGGGCATAAGGAAACTGTACTGATGGAAAAGTTTTCTATCTTGCTGGGAATGTGGATTACATGGGTGTAAACAAGGTCAAAATGGAATGAACACTTTAGATCTGTATATAAATTGTACCTCAATAAAGTTTCAAATTCTTTGCGGGAAAAAGAAAACAGTTGCTGGATGAAAATATATATAAGTCCTTCAACTATTTTAGTTATTTTTTTAACAAGTGTATTTATTTATTTATTTAAATATATTTGACATATAACATCGTGTAAATTCAAGGTGTCCAACTTGTTGATTTGATACACGTATACACTGTAATATGATTGCCATTATAGTGATAGCACCTCTGTCATGTTACATAATTGTCATTTCTTCTTTGAGGTGGGAATAATTAAGATCCAGTCTCTTAGCAAGGTTAGTGATTTTAATACAATAGTGTCCATACTCACTAGACTGTGCATTAGCTCTCCAGGACTTATTTGTCTCCTAGTTACAAGACTGTACTCTTAAAGGACATCTCTCCTGTTCCCCCGTGGTTTAGAGGCTCCATAGTCTGGCATTGTCATCAAACATGCCAGGGACAGGGGAGAAAAGACAGAGGCAACCACAGGCAAGCTGCTGGAACATTCCATTCATTCCTCATCCAACAAAGATCTGTTACCCCTACTGTGTGTTATTATGGCCTCTGGAGCAACTAAGGCCGATAAGGCGACATCCCATCCATCAATGAGCTAACAGTCCTCCTGTGTGTGTGCGCGTGTGTGTGAGTGTGTGTGTCTCACTTCTCAAGAAGTTAGCCATCACAGTTTCCAATAACCAATAAAAGTGTAATAATATTAAAAAAAAACCAGCCACTCAGCCACCTCTTCATCCCCCAGGCCCTCAGCAGCTCCAACACCTGGACCTTCATCAAGGAGGCCCTGGCGTAGCGGAGGGAGCGGGGAGGCAGGTGAGGAGGGGGCGGGTCTCTCAGTGGGATCTGGAGACTGTGGGCTGCCCTTCAGCAAGGCCCAACCAGCTGCCATCAGCAAGGTTTTCCAAGCCGCCAACAGGCTTCACTATCTCGTCTCTACAGACAGCACAACTGGCTGGGGGCCCTCCAGTGCAGCCTCAAGATGACTAAGCCACCGGTTTCTGGCCGGTCCTCCAGCCCTTGGCAGAAACCTCCAGAGCCTCACATTTCCTTAATGTGTGTGATAAGCTAGTCCTTTCTCAATCGCTTTCTCTTAAAGGGACAGAAAAATAGAAACTGACCAACCATGGCTGAAAAGCAGGCATTCCACATTCAGGCCCAAAGACACACCAGGACTTGGAAACTCTTCACCCACATCCCCACTGCTCATTCCAGCCCCAGGAAGCTTGCAGGTTGTAGGGAGTTTATTTCACCTCATTTCATCCTGTTTTAAGGAGGGTTTTAATTTAGTTTTTTAATTGAAGTATAATTGGTTTACAATGCTGTGTTAGTTTCTGGTGTACAGCAAAATGATTCAGTTATACATATACATATTCTTTTTCATATTCTTTTCCATTATGGTTTATTACAGGATATGGAATATAGTTCCCTGTACTCTACAGTAAGACCTTGTTGTTTATCTATTTTATATATAGTAGTTTGTATCTGCTAATCCCAAACTCCTAATTTATCCCTCCTCCACTTTCCCCCTCTGGTAACCATAAGTTTGTTTTCTATGTCTGTGAGTCTGTTTCTATTTCGTAAATAAGTTCATTTGTGTCATATTTTAGATTCCACGTTTAAGTGATATCGTATGATATTTGTCTTTCTCTGACTTACTTCACTTAGTATGATAATCTCTAGGTCCATCCATGTTGCTGCAAATGGCATTATTTCATTCTTGTTTTTGACTGAGTAGTATTCTATTGTATGTATATATACCACATCTTCTTTATCCATTCATCTATCGATGGACTTTTAGGTTGTTTCCATGTCTTGGCTACTGTAACTAGTGCCGCTATAAACATTGGGGTGCATGTATCTTTCTAAATTAGAGTTTTCAAGGAGGGTTTTAATGATGGACACAGAAGTCCTCAAGTTGGTGTCCACGGCTGCCATCCACAGGGCCCAGCGCTCTTCCTGGGATGAGGCACCATGATCCACATTTTCCAGGTGGGGAAACTGAGGCTCGGGGATGACAGGACAAGAACAAGGCCACACAGCTAGCAAGTGGCAGAAATTTGACTCTAGAGCTTCTGGGTCCAAAAACAAGTATCAAGTCCCCATGTCATTTTCTCCTTAACAAACCTCAGAACCCTGCAGGAAATGCCTGGTTCACTGCTATCAGTATGTGCTGGAATGAATCACTGAGTGGATGAATATGTGAATGAATGAATGGATGGAGGGATGGATAGATGGATGGATGGATGGGTGTGTGAAACAGGAGGAGTCAAGAAATGCACTAGCCTCACAGGGCACTTACACTGGGCCCAGGATTAGTCCCCAGTTCAACTTTCCCACTCTCCCTGGAGCTCTTGCTGGGCTTAGTGTCCGGGTAAAAGGGTCCCAGATAATCCAGAGTTCTGCAGGCCAAGAGCTGAGAAACAAGCAAGATCATCCAAAAGTCTGGTTGCAGCCTGTGCGTGCGTGCGTGTGCGTGTGTGTGCACGCGCACATGCACATGTGAATAGGGGGGCGGGGCAGGGAGGACCTGTGTTTGGAGACAGGAACTCTGTGGGAAGGACAGTGTGTGTGCGTGTGTGTGTGTGCGCGTGCGCGCACATGCACATGTGAATGAGGGGCGGGGCAGGGAGGACCTGTGTTTGGAGACAGGAACTCTGTGGGAAGGACAGTGTGTGTGTGCGCGTGCGCGCACATGCACATGTGAATGGGGGGCGGGGCAGGGAGGACCTGTGTTTGGAGACAGGAACTCTGTGGGAAGGACAGTGTGTGTGCGTGTGTGTGTGTGTGCGCGTGCGCGCACATGCATACGTGAATGAGGGGCGGGGCAGGGAGGACCTGTGTTTGGAGACAGGAACTCTGTGGGAAGGACAGAGTGTGCACAGGAAGGCCGTGGGAGGGAAGTGGGAGCCGGGGTGGGTGTGGAGGAGAGGCACGTGCAGGGGCGTGAAGGCGTTTGCGTGGATGGGCGCGTGCAGTGGTCCGTGGTGTGTGCAGGGGTGCGTAGGTACGCACAGGCGTGTCGTAGGTGCACAGATATGTGGTCAGCATGTGCGCGGGACGGTGAGCACAAAGGCATGGGTGTGGCAGGTGTGTGTGCCCATTAGAAGCAGTTGAAAGCAATTGATCTGTGTCTTAACAAGACCACGGTGGCGGGCTCCATCAGCTCCCAGGGTAACACATTTCAACCACAGCCCTGATACCAAAGGCTCCCAGCCTGGGAAGCTTGCTGCCCCCCACTAACCCTCCCTGGGATCTGCCCCAGCTGGCCTGCCTCACTCCCTCCCACCTATGGCAGGTCAAGGAGGGCCCTCCCTGAATACAAAAACCAAAAAGCGCATGGTGCTTTTATTAGCATCTGAGGGCACCAGGCCAGAGGAGGTCCTAGACAGTTCTGAAATCTCTGCTCCCTCCCTGGCCCCATTTCAGAATCCTGAGGATAAAGGGCTGGTCTTACTTCACCTGACCTGAGATAAACTAAGGACTCAGCCAGCAGGGAGCCTGGGGAGGGGGGTTGAGGAGGAACACACAAAGCTGGAAGGAAAGTGAGCAGGCTAGAAGGTTCTCCCTGCTGAGAAGAGCCCAGGGGTCAATCCTGGGGCAGGCTCCCAGGAAAGACACACTGGGCCCGGCCTGCAGCCCTCACAAGGCCCACAGTGACCAGACTAGCTCCTCCCTCGGCTCAGCAGGATCTGGAGCCTGGGCTGAGGTTCTCAGTGCACAGGTTAGATCTGATGGGCACCCGACCAACCGGTGTGGGGGTGTCTGGTGTGTGGGCCCAGGGACCAAGCCCGATGTCCCAAGAGACCCCCACGCCCTCTGGCCACTGGACAGGTGACCACATAGACTGCCATCTGTCTGGAACAATCAAGGCCCCCAGCCCTGTCCTTGGTCACAGCTGACCTCATCACTTAAGATTCTGAAAACCACAGACCTCAGGACTGTCAGCTCAGACCAGGACTGACGCCAGGTCTTGGCCGCCTGCCTCACCAGTATATTCCTAGGAACCCCCTCCCCAGTGCCAGCCATGGTACGTGCACAATGTGGAGAGAATGAATGAATGAGCGGATGAACAAATATTGGCTAGCCACTGGGAAGTTCCTCAAAAATCAAGTGGGCCATCCCTGTCCCCATTTCACAGGTGAGAAAACTGAGGCCTGGAGAAAAGAAGCAATTTTCTCATCACCAGTCCATTGCCCAGGCTACCCTAAGGTCCAGCCGTCCACTGTAAGGCCTCCACCTTCCTCCGGGAGGGCTGGTTTACACTGGTTATAAGTACCCGCCTCTCTTGCTTTACTGAGGATTCTGTGTCCAGTGAAAGTGCCACAATCAATCAGTGATGTCTCTGAAAGGGAGGGAGGAGTGACAGCACATCTGCCTCCTATTTGCTCCTCCTGGCCTCAAGGGGAGGGGGGAGGGGAGGGGAAAACTCCCATCTCTCAATAGAGGCCATTATTTGCCAACTTAATCCTTTACCACAGGAGGTAGGAGGCGGGCTCAGCCCGGCTAGTTCTGGAAACTGGGCAACCCTGGGCTGCCTCTTCCCTTGTCAGTACCTTCCCCAGCTCAAAACCAGAAATAATCCAGCCGAACCCACATTTCAGCAGCTCCCCCTCCTCCTGCTTCCTTCCACAGGTGCTATGTCCCTGCCCCCAGGAAGTGCCGTCCTTCACACCTCCAAGGCTCTGTGCTCTTCCCGCTGTCCCAGTTACCCCTTCTGCTGAGAAAACAAATCTTTCCAGGCCCAGGACAAGAGGCAGCCCCTCTGCCCAGCCTACCCCAGAGTCAAATGGATAGAGCCCATCTTGCCCATACCCCTGCCCCCTCAGGTCCTGAAGCAACTGTTTCCTCCAACAGACACTGCTGTTCTTTGTCCACGTGCCCCCTTGAGAGAGAGGCCCGGGACGGCGGGTGAGCTGCTCGCCTCAGTACCCACAGCACCCGAACCGGGGCTGGAATACAGTAGGTGCTCGATAAGTGCATGGGGAATTATACTGACACACCTCCTCGGCGGCCCCTTCTGGAGCTGGAGTAAAGCCTACAAGGAATTGCAAGAAAGGAAAGGGAGGGCTTCAAGAGGCAGGCGGTGGGGAACCACAGTGTGATCTGTAAACAGTGGGAGAGGAGAGAGAATGAATTCATTTCCTCCCCGTAGTAATTTGCCTGTAAATATTCACAAACCGCGCACTTTCTCTCAGCCTTCCTGTTAAAGATAAATGCATAAATAAACCAGCCTACCCAGGGCTTTGCACCCAGGCTGCTGTTCCTCTCCTAAAATACCAGGGTGACTATTTCGTTAGCCGCAACCCTTGGTGCAAGAGTCCCAGAGGGGGAGGGGGCTCAGCAGAGGTAGGGGTCAGCGCTGATCACTCTGGAGCTGGAGCAGATTTGCCTACAAGACCCACGGAGTTGACCCAGCAGCCCAGAGGCCAGAACAGGTGGCCTCACTGGCCGGGGTTTGTCTTGGAGAAGAGTACTCCCCACCCCCTAACCCTGACCCCAGGGAGGGTCCAGAGGTCACACACAGGCCTCTGTGCTCCAAGTGGATCCCTTGATAAGGAGAAAAACAAATGCCTTCCTGAAATGCTAGAAATCCATGACATACGGAGAGGGAGAACGAAGGTCCCAGACAGACAGGCTATTGGAGGGCAATGACCTCTGGTTAGGGGGCCCTGTCAGGGCAGAAGTCTTCCATCCAGTGACCAGGGCCCCTCATAAGTTACCACGGCTCCCTCTTGGTGTCCATCTCTGAGCACCCGAGGAGGGGTAAACGTAAGCCAGACAATGGCAGGAAGAAAGTGGGGCTCTTTCCTTCTCCCCAGACTGACCGTTTAAGCCCCTGGGGCACCAAGAGGGAGCCTGGGCCCAAAGCCCACTCCTGTTAACATGCTCAGGATATGGACCAAATCCTGAAAGACTGGTGAACCTGGACTCACCTAAGCAAGTCCTAGAAGGACAATGGCAAATCCTTGCATAGCACTGGCCTGGACAAGCTCTCTTGCTTTTAATCCTCATGGCAGCCCTAGGAGGCAGGTTACTATTATCCCCATTTTATAGATGGTAAAACTGAGGCCCAGAAATACAGCCACACAGGGAGTGGGAGACGGAGTCAGGATTCAAACCCAGACATTCTGGCCCTGGAGTCTCACAAAATGACTAGCGCACAGAGGAGGAAGGACAGCAAAGTGGAAAGAAGCTGGACGCAGGGTCCCAGGACCAGGGTGTGTGGGACTTTTGGGGGTAAGGGAGTGTGTGTGCTGTTTTTCTTTTAAATATATAAAGGCCCAGGTATGCAGCCCACCCACACGATTACCTCACTTAATCTCATCAGCAGCTTTGTAAGGAAAGGTTATTATGCCCAATTCACAGATGGAGAAACCAAGGCTCATGAAGCTTAATGGTCTTCTTCCAGCCAGGAAGTGACAGCCAGTATTTGAATCCAAACAAACTCACCACCGCCACCTCTACTGGCTTCAGGCCCAGCTCCTCTACCAGCGAGAGTGACTTGGAGCAAGTCCTTCACCTGGTGGACCTCAGTTTCCACATCTCTAAAATGGTCCTTTCCTGAGCCCCAGCCCAGGGTGGCTGGGAAGACAGAGTGAAACAGTAGCGAAAGTGAAGGAAGGGCCACTGCACAGCACACAGCCTACGCCGCAGGCTCTAAAGCCCAAGTCCTGGCCGCACCTAGAGGATTGACATTTACAACAGCGCACCCCGACGCCCACAGGATGCTCTGCCAGCAAAGAGATTCAATTATGGTCATTATGGTGCACTTAGGAAAACCAGGGAGCAGCCTAATACATTTCAGAAAGATTTGCAAGAGCAGAGGATGAATCAAAATGAGTTTTCTACTTAACCCTCAGTTAAACAGAAAATCCATTTAACCACAAGGCATCACTCTGTCTTCCCACTCTCCAGTCAATCATTTTTTTTCTTTACTGTCTGCCACTTCGATTTATATTTTTATTCCCTGAAGCTGCCTTAGAATGAAAAATAAGTTCATTGATGGAGAGAAAGATGTCATAAACCTCTATGGGTTTGCAGCCCTGGATCAACATCCTCAAACCTTTGCTCTCTCTAACAGGGCAAAGGCGAGTACACTGCCTATATCCGTGGCTGCCAAAGGAGCTGGTGGGCTCTGGAGGAAGCAGTTCCTCGGGCCCAAGGGGGAGTGCTAATACACACCTTCCACCAGCCCCTCCTCCTCCCTCTACAAAGCAAACCAAACATCTGCAGTCCTTGGAAGCTTCCAGAAAAAGGCCGGGGAAAGGATGCGCTCAGAGGGACCACAGGGGCTGTATTCCTTGACCTCCAAGTGTGTTAAGCCACAGAGCTGTGGAGATCAGAGTTGTCGGGGAGGCACGATCAAGAGCAAAAAAGGATAGATTCAAGTTAGGGAGAGTGATCCCCCCATGAAATAGGAAAGAAAACATAGCAGCAGCTAGTTTTCTGTATCGTTAAATAAAGCAGCATTGAATACCCACACGCCACAAGACACCCCAGGCACACAGTTGCCAGATAAAATCCAGGATGCTCAGTGAAGTTTGAATTTCAGATAAACACTAAATAATGTTTTAGCTTATGTTCCAAATAGTCCATGGGACTAATACTGATGAGATACACTCGCACTAAAAAATGATTCACTGGCTACACGAAGTTCAAATTTACCTGGGCGTCCTGTAGTTTTATTTGCTAACCTGGCGACTGTTTCCGGGAGGCACGCATCTAGCATCTAACTTTGGTGGACATTGGAAGCAAGCTGCATGCCCACAGAGGGGGCCCCTAACCCAGTGCTGCCCAGGAAGGAGTACTACGCGCTTGTTTTGCAGTGGGAGCTGGAGCGCAAAGAAAAGCAGGAAGCCGAACTCAGCAGACTTTCTGGAGGCATCTCTGCCGAACATGCTCCTGAGTGGGAACAAAAGCAGGAAACGAATGGGCCTCTTGTCCTGAGAGGGGCACTGAATGATTTCTCTTCCCTTCATTTTCCAAGCTCTCTGTAATGTTTTACGGCCTTAACAATAACAGCTTGCACTGGCACACACACCCAAGCACACAAAGGGCTCGACTTTTCTTATCTTTGAGAGGAATCAGGTTGTTCTATCAGATTTTGAGCTCAATTGAAGTCGAGGACTGGGAATTTTTAATCCCTGTATCCCAGTGGATGCTCAGTGAATGATGGAGGGAAAAAGAAAGGAAGAAAGGGAGGGAGAGAGGGAGGATGTGTCAGCACAAATGCCAAGAACTGGGAAATCAGCACTTGGAAAGGGCTCCTGGGGCCCAAGGGGACCTCCCAGGCTGGAGGAGCCACTCTATCACCCTGGGTCTCCTCGCTCCCTCTCCTGGCTGAGGAGGTCTCCACAATCATGGGCCTGGGTGCTATTTGGAGAGCAGGCAGCACACAGCCGCAGGTCGGAGACCCCCTGCCCTGCAGTGCTCTGCATTTACCCAGAGCCACTGCCCAGCAGGGGATGCACCGCCAGAAGGAGGAACAGGCCTGAGGAGCTTCCCCCAGAGACAGACAGCAGATTCTGCACCCTCCTGCTTTGCCCTGTCCCCCTCCCGTGGGACGCGCCTGCCTCTGGGTTCAAGTTCAGTTTAAACAGATGTTGTGCTCCTAAGAAGCCAGCCCCATCTTTGAAGCCCGGGAGAAAATCTCAGCTCCGAAGGGATATTTCCTACCAAGAAGGCTCTCCAGGGAGTCTTGGAAGAGATAAAAACCCAAAGTCCTGGATGCTTATCTCCTGGTATTTATGAGATTTTTCATTAGAACAGCTGTCTTCACGGACTGCTCTGCCGAAAGGGAAAGGGAAGGAGAGGAAGGGAGGGAGAGACGGTAGGGATCCCACTGGGCAGGGCTGGATGTGTCCCCGGGAGGGATGTAGCCTCACATCCGCCAGGGCAAACTGTCACCCAATGATGAAGCTTTCGGTGCCCGACTCTCTGTAATACTAAACTCTGTGCACAGATGGTACTCAGAACCAGGGTGGCCTTTAGGAACTAGAGCCTAATGCCAACCTACTCAGGGTCCCCCAGGACACCAGGTTCCATCCTGCCTCCCTCTTCAGTGTGTACTGGACACCTGGAAGGCCTTTCTGCACCTATGCCCACCTGCAAACTAGCTGGCCATACTGCAGGACCAGCCCACGGGGTGTCCACCTCAGAGCCCTCCGCTCCCTCCCCTCCATCGCCCAACAACCCTCGTGGAAACGTCTCCCAAGGGCGGGGCAATAGGAGTGGTCTGCGCAGGGTCCATAGGGGATGAACTGCCTGTAGGGAATTTAAAAACAAACATAAAACCCACTGAAAGCTGACAATTCTAAACCATGTCAATGATAAAACATACTGCCTTGGGCTTCCCTGGGGGCGCGGTGGTTGAGAGTCCACCTGCTGATGCAGGGGACACGGGTTCATGCCCCGGTCCGGGAAGATCCCACATGCCGCGGAGCGGCTGGGCCCTTGAGCCATGGCCGCTAAGCCTGCGCGTCCGGAGCCTGTGCTCCGCAACGGGAGAGGCCACGACAGTGAGAGGCCCGCGTACCGCAAAAAAAAAAAAAAAAAAAAAAAAGCCTTAAAAAAAATGCTGCTGTTCCAGATTCTAAACAATTGCTGTAATCACAGCTGAGTTTCAATAATACGTGTGGAAGCTTCAAATGAGCACATTTTTATTACTTGACCTTTAATAAACATTGTGTTTACATGGACGTTAGTTCAGAGAAGACCCACTTATTCCCCAACACAAGCCAATTCTGCTACACACGTTCATTGTGGGAATAGGGATTCAGAATCGCTGGGGTCCTCTCGGAACATAGCTCCAGTCCCTATGCCACCAGATAGTCTCACAGGTTCAATAGCAGATTTTAACTAGGCAATGACAGCGCAGTGATTGTAAGGATAAGGAAACAGAAACAGATTATTGCCAAGGCCGCCACCTCTGTTCATTCTCCCAACCTTGTGGGGTTCACTCTTTTGGAACTTTGTGTATTTTTCTCTTTTTTCAAAATATACATTAATGTAATTTACAAGTATGAACCCATTACTTTTTCCCCCATTTTTTGCACTGTAATGTCTGTTTGTTTGTTGACTGGCATGGTTCTATATACGAAGTCCACTAAAGGGAAAGCTTCACTGCTTCTTTTCTGGCCATTATTAGAATTGGTTTTATTTCACCACTGTTACTGAAAATAATTTTGTTGTATAGAGATGACAGGTGTTAAAAAGCCATCTTCCCCAGGTGTTGAATATCCTAGGTATGTCCTGCTGTTCCTGTTCTATTTTATGTCGGTCACTGACAGCTGAACAACGCCCGCCTTCAGGGCAGGCTAAGCCCGGGCTTGCTCTTGCAGCTGGCTTCTCTTCTGGAACAGTTCCCAGGACAATGCAAAAATATCTGTTCACCCTGGTGTCCTGGATGGGCCACCCTCAGGGCAGCTCCAGGTAGCAGCCAGGGGGCACCTTCTACAGGTTCTCCAAGACCCTGCACTCCCCAATCATCTTCTCCATCCACACTCACCCCCAAGGGATCTCATTAAGCACTAAGGCTTGAAATACTCTATAAGCTGATGGCTCCCAAATTTGTCTCTCCAGCCCAGACCTCACCCCTGAACTCCAGGTTTGTATCTCCATCCATGTTCTTGCCACGTCCATTTGGATGGATAAATGTCTCAGCTTAAAATGCCTCAAAAGAGAACTCAGTACGTTCTCCTTCGACTCCTCCAAAGCCTAGCCACCCAGGCTCCTCCGTTTACAAAACTCTACCGTCACCCTTGACACCTCTCTTTCTCTTCCACCCCATCAGTGAGTCTTTCAGCTCTACTTTCAAAACAGACAATGAATGTTTTGGCTTCGAAGCACCTCCACCACCATTTTGTTCTTCCAAATCACCTCATCTCTTGCCTGGATTCTAACATCAGTCTCCACCCTGGTCCTCTTGTCCCCTATGGTCTGTCCTCCACCCTGCAGCCAGAGTGATCTTGGTAAAATGTAAATTCGATCCTGTCTCTTCCTTGTTTACTGGCTTCCCATCATATTTAGAGTCAAAATCCAAAGTCCTCACCTGGCTGGCAGCTCCCTCCTGGCCTCTCCTTCCTCACCTCCTTCCCTCTAGCACCCTGGCCTCCTTGCTGGTCCTCCAACATGCCAGCCGCCTGCCTGCCTAACGGCCCTTATTCTTGCTGTTCCCTTCGTCAGGAAGGCTCTTTCCCCCCAGATGAAGTCAAGGCTCATTTCTCACTGCCTGCAGGTCTCTGCTCAAATGACATCTGATCAGGAAGGCCTTCCAAGCACCTGGTATGCGAAATAGCACAGCCCTGACCACTCCCTGTCCCTTCCTGCCTCTAATACTGCCTGACATTTAGTTTGATCTCTGTCTCCTGCAACTAGAAGCCAAGCTCCATGAGGGCAGGGACTTTGCTCTTTTGTTCACTATGATATTCCTAGAATGTAGAGCAAAACCTGGTACACAGTAGGGGCTCAACAAATACTTATTGAATCAATGAATGTGGATTCGCATTTTATATCTGCCCTCAAACTAACACTGGGCTAAGTATTGTTGCCACAATACCCATTCTGCAGATGTGGAAACTGAGAGAATAGAAGGGACATACCCTCAAGATCCCTCAGATAGTGACAGATTAAAACATATGCTTCAAAGGAGAGGAAATCAATAGAGAAAATCAATAAAATCAAAAGCTGGTTCTTTGAGAAAATTGATAAAAATAAAAAAGCCTCTAGGCAGGCTAAGAAAAAAAGAAAGAAGATACAAATTATTAATATCAGAAATGAAAGAGAGGACATCACTATAGTTCCCACAAACATGAAAAGGGAAATAAAAGAATACTATGAATAATTCTATGCCCATAAATTTTATAACCTAGATAAAATAGGCCAATTCCTTGACACAACCTGCCAAAATTCATACAAGAAGAAATAGACAATCATAGGCCTGTATCTATTAAACAAGTTGAATCACTAATTAATGACCTTTCAAAAGAGAAAACATCAGGCCCAAATGGATTCACTGGTGAATTCTATCAAACATTTAAGGAGGAAAGTGTACCAACTTGCAACAATGTCTTCCAGACAATATTAGCAGAGAAAATACTTCCTAAGTCATCCCATGAGGCCAGCATTAACCTAATACCAAAACCAAAAAAGACATTCTGAGAAAAGAAAACTACAGACCATACCTCTTATGAACATAGATGTAAAGATCATCAACAAAATACAAAATATTAGCAAATAGAAATGAAAAAAGTATAAAAGGAATTATATACTATGGCCAAGTGGGATTTATCCCAGGTAGGCAAGGCTGGTTCAGCATTCAAAAATCAGTTAATGTAATCCATTATATCTAAAGGCTAAAGAAGAAAAATCACATGATGACATTAAGAGATAAAGAAAAAGCATGTGACAAAATCCAATACTCATTTATGATAAGACTCTCAGAAAACTAGAAATAGAGGGAAATTTCCTCAACTTGATAAAGAATATGTACAAAAAACTTACAGCTATCATCATCCTTAATGGTGAGAAACTAGAAACTCTCGCATTAAGGAACAATGCGACAACTCTTACCACTGCTTTTTAGTATTGTACTGGAAGTCCTAGTTAATGCAATAAGACATAGGTTTTTTTACTTTCACAGATTGGGAAGGAAGCTTTTTAAATTTTTACAGGTGTTTTAATTTTACAGATTGGGAAGGAAGAAATAAAACTGCCTTTATTCACATATGACATGATTGTCTATGTATAAAATCTGTAAGAAATGACAAAAAAAAAACCCTCTTGGAACTAATAAGTATTTACAGCAAAGTGAGTTTGCAGGATACAAGTTTAGTATACAAGAGTCCATTGCTCCCCTATATAAAAGCAATGAACAAGTGGAATTTGAAATTTAACAAAAATAATAATAATTTCCATTGGCACCAAAAGAAATGAAACAAGGTAGAAATTTAACAAAATATGTACGAGATCTATATGAGGAAAAACTACAACACTATGATGAAAGACATCAAAGAGGAACTAAATAATTAGAGAGTATTCCATGTTCATGGACAGGAAGACTCAAAATTGTCAAGATGTCAGTTCTTCCCAACCTGATCTATAGATTCAATACAACCTCAGTCAAAATCCCAGCAAGTTGTTTTGTGGATATCGGCTACTGATTCTAAAGTTTTATAAAGAGGAAAAAGACCCAGAATAGCCAACACTATATTAAAGGAGAAGAACAAAGTCAGAAGACTGACACTACCCAACTTCAAGACTTACTATAAAGCTATAGTAATCAAGACAGTGTGGTATTGGCAAAAGAATAGACAACTAGATCAACGGAAGAGAATAGAGAGCACAGAAATAGACCCACATAAATACAGTCAACTGATCTCTGACAAAGGAGCAAAGGTAACACAGTGTAGAAGAAGTAGTCTTTTCAACAAATGGTGCTGGAACAACTGGACATCCACATGCAAAAAAACCTAATCTAGACACAGATACTATAACCAACAAAAAAATTAACTCAAAATGGATCGCAGACCTAAAAGTAAAACACAAAACTATGAAACTCCTAAAAGATAACACAGGAGAAAGATCTAGATGACTTTGGGTATGGCAATGACTTTTTAGATACAACATCATAATCCATGAAAGAAATAACTGATAAGCTAGACTTGATGAAAATTTTAAATTATGCTCTGTGAAAGACATTGTCAAGAGAATAAGAAGCCACAGACTGGGAGTAAATGTTTGGAAAAGATATATGTAAAGGACTATTATACAAAATATGCAAAGAACTTGTAAATTTGTAAACTTGCATTGTAAAACTCAACAATAAGTAAACAAATAACCCAATTTAAATGCGACAAAAGACCTGAACAGACAACTCACCAAAGATACACAGACGGAAAATAGCATATAAAAAGATGCTTTACACCATATGTGACCAGGGAACTGCAAATTAAAACAACATTGGATACCACTATACACCTATAAAAATGGCCAAAATCCAAAACTCTGACAACACCAAATCCTGGCAAAGATGTGGAACAACAGGAACTCTCATTCATTGTTGGTGGGAATGCAAAACAGTAGAGCCACTTTGGAAGACAGTTTGGCAGTTTCTCACAAATTTAATCATATTTTTGCTGTACAATCCAGCAGTTGTGCTTCTTGGTATTTACTCAAATGAGTTGAAAACTTATGTCCACACCAAAACCTGCAGAAGTTTTATAGTAGCTTTATTCATAATTGAAAGCAAACAAGATGTCCTTCAGTAGGTAATGGATAAACAAACTGTAGTACAAACCAGACAATGGAATACTATTCAGTGCTAAAAAGAAATGAACTTAGCATTATTCACAATAGCTAAACTGTGGATGCAATCCAAGTGTCCATCAACAAATGAATGAATTAGCAAAATGTGGTTTACACATACTGAGAAATATTATTCAGCTTTAAAAAGGAAGACAATTATGACATACGCTACAACATGGATAAACCTTGGGGATATTACATTAAGTGAAATAAGCAGTAAAAAAAATAATGTATGATTCCACTTACATAGGTACTTAGAGTAGTTAAAATCACAGGGACAGAAAGTAGAATGGGGGCTGCCAGGGGCTGGGAGAAGGGAATAGGGAGTTATTGTTTGATGCGTATAGTTTCAGTTTCACAAGATGAAAAGAGTTCTGGAGATGGATGGTGGTGACGGTTGCACAACAATTTGAATGCACTTAATACCACCAAACTGTACACTTAAAATGGTTAAAACATTAAGTTCTGTTATGTATATTTTACCACAAACAAAAAAATAGGGGAAAAAAAGGAGTTATCAAAACATGAAAAGACATGGAAGAACCTTAAATGTATATTACTAAGTGAAAAAAAGCCAATCTAAAAAGGCTCTGTACTGTATGATTCCAACACTATGACATGAAGAAAGAGGCAAAACGATGGAGACAGTAAAAAGATCAGTGATTGCCAGGGCTTAGTAGGGAGGGAAGGATGAATTGGCGGAGCAGTGAAACTACTCTGTATGATACTATAATGGTGGATACATGTCATTATCCATTTGTCAAAACCTATACAATGAATGTACAACACCAACAGAGAACCACAGTATAAACTATGGGCTTTGGGTGATAACGATGTGTCAATGTAGATTCATCAATTGTAATGCATGTGCCACTGGGAGCAGGATGTCAGTAGTGCGGGAGGCTGTACATGTGTGTAGAGATGTATATAGAGACAGAATATGTATATAGAGACAGAGAATGTGAGAATTCCCTGCACTTTCCCCTCAATATTGCTGTGAATCTAAAACTGCTCTAGAAAATAAAGTCTATTAAAAAAAAAAAAAAAAAGGTTCAGAGTCCAAAGCCCAATCTCCTTCCTCCATCCCACAGTGCCTTTCTTTCATAACTTAGCCCTGACCATTGCCCAGAAAGGGAGGACAGCTCGGCAAACCCCAAAGCACAGGGAATGGCCCCATTCCTTTATTCTCAGATAATATACTACCATAGCCACCAAACATCACTGCCAGCCAGTTTGGACTTCTTCCTTTATTTGTAGGCTATAAACTAAAATACATTATTTTACACTTTTAACTAATAAAAGAGGCAGCTGGGTGCAGCAGAATGATCACCAGGCCAGGTCAGAAGACTCACAGACTGAGCCCATCTCTACCACTCCATAGCTGTGTGACCTCAGGCAAGTCACTTCCCCTCTCTGATGCTCACATGCATCTGAAAATGGGGTTTCTATTCCCTCCCTCTTTGCCACATCCGGCTGTTTGAAAGTTCTTCAGCTGTGATTCACAATGTGGATATATGTCATTACTTAAAAAAAAAAAATAAAGCCATTTAAGGGCATGTTTTGCTAATTTTTGCTGCATGAACAGAAAAACAATGATTTGCTCATTCTTTAGAAGAGGAAGTTTAGACTTATTATTCTCTCTCCATGATGTTAAGTAGTGGTCACCCCACAGAGTGAGGGGGTGGTCTGGCCTTGCTCTCACAGCCAACCAGGTCAGGGAGAGGGGGCAGCTCGGAGGGAAAAGCTCCACTGGCTGAGCTGTCCCAGGTCAGGGACAGTGGGTGTGTGGTCCTGGGATGAGCCTTCTTGTGCAAATTTAAAACAACTTGAAAAAGAAAAGAAGGAAAAGGTTTGGGATGGACAATATCCTAGAGGGCAGAGAAGGACCAGGTTGCTGTCATGAGTCACATATGGACACAGGGCTGGCCCCAGGCCAGAAAGTTCTGGCAGACTTTGAGCTGAGTAAGCAGGAAACTGGGGTGGTGAGAACCTGTCACCCTGTCCCCTCACACACGTGTTCCAGAGAGCGAGGGGGAAGCCAGGAGGGAGACGAGGCCTGGGGCTGCTACCCCTTCCTGCCCTTAAACTCAGGGCTTGTGCCCCATCGGTCAGAATTGGACAAAAAAGAAGGGTGGTACTGGGACGACACAGGTAATGAGATCCACCACTTCCTAGAATGTTGTCTCCTTCCTGGGCAGTGGGCTACACATTTGATATCCACTGCTTCATTTAATCTTGACCATGAAGCCTGCAGTTCTAATGACTATCTTCATCTAACAGGAGAGTAAACTGAGTTCATCTGCCCCAGCTAAGAAATAGCCCTGAAATTCATCTAATACCAAAGCTGTGCTCTCCCTCCTGGATTAACCTGCCTTATGATTTACAAATAATGCATGGAAATGTGATGTAAGTAGCAAGAGTGAATCCCTTTTCTACCTGATCAACCAAAAGATGGGAGCTTGAGTCCAAACAGGATGCGGGAATCACTGGATCCCAATGCCACCTCAGCTCCATGAACAGACATAAAAGTTCTGGACTGAGGGAGATGATGGTCTCACCCACCTTGGCTGGACTCAGAACACAGCTGGAGCTCTGGCCTCAGCTCTGAGGGCTGAACTATGATAGTGCCAAGTTCAGGCCAGAGTCCACCCAGAAGAGGGTCAAGAGAGCAAGAAGTCCAGAGAGCACCTAGACCTGCATCCTCAGAGGGAGGCAGAGGTAACTATGACCCTGCACCCAGAAGATGAGAAGCTGTGGGGTGGGGATACAGGAGAATGGCCGGGAGGGAAAGGGGTGATGCTTGTTCCCTTCAGCCCCACAAAGCAGATTTTGGGCAAGAAGATGGAAGGTACAAGAAAATAGATTTCAGTGCAGCACAAGGAGACATGATGACCTGTCAGAGACAGCCCAAGGCAGCATAGGCTGCAATGGAGGCTATGAGCCTCAAGTCCCTGGTTGGGCGGATACTGACAACCACCTGGCAGGAACTTTGGGGTGGAGAATCTGCCAAGCATTCTCTGCCAAGAATCTGCCAAGGTCTTTAAGTCCCTTCCAGCCTTTGCAGAGCTGACCCGCTTGACCCACACCCAACCCTCTGAATGTGCAGGCAGAGAATATCAATTCACCTTACAGAGGCAATGGAGGTGCTCAGAGAGGTTGAGCAAATTGCCCAAGGTCACACAGTGGAGCAGAGCTGGACTGGGACTTAGGTCTTCCTCCAAATCACACTGGGGTGGGTAAGAGGTTAATCGGTTAATCAAGCTCACCTGGACCACTGGCTTCTGTTCTCATCTTTGGCATCTCTAAAGCCTTCCCGGAATCAAGGAGAATCAGGATGTCTCCCTCACTAACCTCTTTCAACACTATCATGGCCTCTTCACCCCCACGATTGAAGCTTTAGTTCAGGGCCACATCCTCTCTACCCTGCACTGCCCTGGATCATTCCAGCAGCCTCTCAACCAGCCTCCCTAACTGTGCCTCATCTTCCTCTAAACACCAGTAGTGCAAAACCTTGGTTGCACATTGGCATCACCTGGGGAGCTTTAAAATATACTAATGCTTCTCCATAAGTTACACATAAAGCAATAGTAATCAAAACAGCATGGTACTGGCATAAGGATAGCTATATGGACCAGTGGAATAGAACTGAGAATCCAGAAATAAACCTATACATCTATGGCCAATGGATTTTCAACAAGGGTGCCAAGATTATTCAATGGGGAAATATGGACAGTCTCTTCAATGGTGGTCCTGGAGTAACTGGATATCTACAGGCCAAAGAATGAAGTTGGACCCCTACCTCACACCATATACAAAATTAACTCAAAATGAATCAATGACCTAAATATAAGAGCTAAAGCCTTAAAACTCTTAGAAGAAAACACAGAGGTAAATCTTTATGACCTTGGATTTGGCAATGGATTCTTAGCTATGACACCAAAAGTACAAGCAACAAAAGGAAAAATAGATAAGTAGGTACAGGCTCTGCTGTGGTGGCAGCCAGGCCTCCTTCACCACCACCCACCCCCACCAGCCACCTGCTTCCCACTGTCAGATCTCAGCAAGGAGGACAATCCAGAGGCCTCCTAAAAATTGCCTTCACTCATTTGCTCAGCCTGCTATAGACAGCTGGCTGGGGAGATAAAAACATCAAGGGACTCCCCTTTCTGCCTGACCTCCAAACTCCATGCAAGGCTGGGTGGAGAACGCAGGAGCAGTGCGACCATGGGAGCTGTGACTGCAGCTGACAAATTACTCTGCTGTCACTGCAGGCATGCGGGGTGCTCTGGGGACACATGGGGACCACCATGAATGCCATGGGGTGATGCTGTGAGTTCCCGGGGGGTGCTTCACGAATGCCTTAGGTGGCTCTATGGGCACCATGGGGAGCCACTGTAGTACTGTGGGGAGTCCCTATGGACACACACAGGGCACCTCTGTAGGTGCGGAGGGGTGCCTTTGCGGGCACTGTGTGTGCCGTGGGTGGCTATGGTAAACACACTATCCTTAGGGCAGGAGCCCCATGTTTGGGTCCTAACCTTGCTGCCTTTTAGAGGTGAACCCTGGAATAATTTACCTCTTTTCTGAACCCCAGTTGTCCTCACTTAAAAAGAGCTTATTAAGCCCTGCCTCTTGGGGTGTGGGGAGGAACAGTGATTACCTACAGAAAGGGCCCGGGAAAGATCACCAGGAGTGAAGTGTAAACCATAGGATAAAGGCTCAGGGAGAGCTGTTCACACCCGAGATGGCCCCATGCCCCAGGGGTGTCAGAACAGAGAGCTGACACAACCCAGGCCCTTCATCTCAGTCCTTTTTTAGACCACGCACAAAGAGAGGTATGTGTCTCCAGGGTAACCCCACTGTGTGGTCACAAACACCCAGCTTTCACATCCCAAGAGCCTGAGCCTCTTCAAGGAGGTCACCCTGGGAGGCTACCCACATTATTCCAGGGGGCTGCCCTCGTTCAAAGCACACAGGATCATCTCGCTGGTGATTTCCTGGCCCTCATAACCACCTGTGTGTGTGTGTGTGTGGTGTGTGTGTGTGTGTGTGTGTGTGTGT
>NC_041229.1:95463202-95475319 GCF_002837175.3 Physeter macrocephalus | reverse complement strand
ACAGGATCATCTCTCTCGTGAGTTCTTGGCCCTCACAAACACCCGTGTGTGTGTGTGTGTGTGGTGTGTGTGTGTGTGTGTGTGTGTGTGTGTGTGTGTGTGTGTGTGTGCTGTTTGCCCATTTTATAGATAAGAAAACTGAGACTCGGGGCAATCAAAGCACTCACCCGGAGTCAAACAGCTACCGAAGGGCAGAGCTTCGACTCAGCCTCCACCAGCCTGGCTACCAGACCCCAGCAAACATTTCCCACAACAGCTCACGCCTGTCTGCCCCTTGCTGACAATCATTTTGGATTCTCCCTGTGACTCTATAATTTCTGTTTCCTCACTAACAACAGGGGCCAGGCAAAATTACTCTGCTCCCTCAGCAGCCCTACTGAAGGTAAACCAAGAACAACGGCCCCCTTGCTGCTTTTTTCTGTACCTAAAGAGATTCTTTCCTCTCGTCTGAGGCCCACGGCTTCCCCTGATGGAGAAACATCCCTTGCAGAAAGATCCCGAGGAAGTTAAGCTTTTTCTGACTTGCTTCAGTGCCTTCTCCTGATTAAGAAAACCTGGCGAGACCCAGGCTCTGTGATAAGGTGATAGCTTCCTGCAGGGACCAGGGCGGCTGCTGCCAGGAGGCTTACAATGAAGATTATGGCCCAGGCGGCTGGCAGAGCAGGGTGAGCTGTGGGACACAGACGCTGTCGAGGGAGTGAGAGAAGCCCCCCAGGCCGCGGCCTCTGTGCTCCTCTGCCACTGACCACTGGGTGGGCCTTGACGTGGCCCTGTTTTATCTGCTGTTAGGACCTGGCCACCCTGCCTTGGATTCCAGACTAAAATAATCCCGGCCAGCCAGGGGGCACATCCAAAGTTGAGAGGATGGACTTGGAGACCAGGTGAATATCAGATCAGTGAGTCAGAAAGTGGCCAGGGCTTCCCAACCACGGGGACCAGAGGCAGCTGAAATTGCAAACACCATCAGGTGGCTGGGAGCAGCACTTTAACGTGGGTACACGCCATCCACCCTCACAGCAGCCCCAGGAGGGGGAAGGCCAGTGGAGGGGGTCTGTAGGGAGGGACGGTGTGGGGAGATTTCTTCAGCTCCCTCATCTCATCTTCTCCCCAAAACAACCCCATGAATAAGTGCGATGTTCCCATTTCAGAGATCAGAAAATCAAGACTCACAGAGATTTTACGAAGAGCCCAAAGTTTAAAAAAAAATTCTAGGAAAGAACTCACTTCCATGTCTTTTTCAGGAAATGAATTTCAGAGACGTGATTTGGCTTCAAGGATTTTTTAACTTTAAGATTCAAGTCATAGAGCTGGTAAGCAAAATGCACAAGAATGCTTGGGTAGTTCAGGGAGGGGCTTCAAGAAAGCCACATTACTTACTGCTGTGCGACCTTGAGCAAGTCACTTAATTTCTCTGAGGCCTGGTTTTCTCTTCCCTGAGATGGAGGTGATAACAGGGCTGTTGGTAGAGGGATTGCACATAGCCCTCCACTTGGCACGGAGAAGCCCTCAGTCAGTGTTGGTTAATCTGACTCTTCCGATTAGTTGGGACTCAAACACAGTCGCATCTGCACCTCAAACCCTGTGGTCTTTCCCCTGAGGCTCTGAGTCATCCTTTGCTCAAGACTGGCAATGAAATCTCAGAGCTTTCTCATCCCCTCTCCTCTCCACAGCCATGCCCAAGCCCCACCTCCATCTCTGCCTCCCTGCTGCCTCCAAACCTGCCCTTCCCCCAGCTCAGCCCTGGTCTTGGGACCTCAGCAACTGAGGACCTGCGGGCGGGAACAGAGATTCAAGTCACCCCTGCCCCACGATACAGATACGAAAATGAGGCCCAATGAGGGAAATGGCTTGTAAGGGCTCTTGAGGCACAGTGGTGCCAAAGACTGGGCCAGAGGACAGATATCCTGGCTCCTCATTCAGGAACCTTCCTTGAGGCAACCCAGCCCGTCACCAGTCCTGGGATTGTGGGCAGCCCAAGAAGCTCCCAGAGCCCAAGAAGCAGACCGAGGCTTCTCCGTTCCCAATTCCGTCATGGAATATGGTGACTGATCCTAGCCCTTGTGGATTTGAACTTTATCCAAAAAGACAGTCCTGGAATAGGGGAGGGGATGGGGTGAGGGAAGGGCTGGAAATCACCCCAGGAAGGTATTTCCCAAGACCATGGTGGGTGCGGAGGAAGGGGAGGTGTGGCAGGGGTCCTTGACAGAGGCGGGACCCTCCGTGATCCCCCAGGAGCTCTGCTTTCCCTTGGAGGGCTCACTCCCTCCAGCCCTTCAACCCTCACTTCCTGGATCGACTCAGGACCAAGCACGACCTTCGGCCCCGTCAGTGGGGTGGCACCCAGTCTGGTGAGACCCCAGCAGCCTCTGTCTCCTCACCCCTCACCTTCACTCCCCATCCCTGAGCAAACATCTGGGGGTGAGGACAAGAGAAAAGCCGCCCTTTGCCTGCCCTGCCCTCCAGCACGAGCTGAGAGCTTTCCCACTCAGAAATGGAGAGTCTGGAGGGGCAGGGAGCAGAGAGAAGATTAGACCCTCTTATTTGAATACGTTAAGATCCACACTCCCGTGTCGCCAATCATACCTCTTTCAACTGGTGTCTTTTCCTTTCAGGGGTGTCAAGATTCTCTTGCAGCCTCTTTCTGATGGTAGCTTCAGGATAAACTCTAGAAGGAAAAGAGGGAGAAATACATTTTAAAAAGGCAAGTGTGGGGGGCACGTGGCTTCTGGAGGCCACTTCGTCCAGATGTGCACCCACTCCCCCCTCTCATCTCTGAAGGCGCAGAAGCCACAGCCCCTGTGGCCAGAAAGACAGAAGCAAGCACCCAACCCCACAGAGGGTCCCAGGATGGCATCCCCAGAGCCGAGGGACTGGGGCATATTTTCAGTCTTCCAAAATCAGCCCAGGAGCCTGTACAACGTCCCTGTGATAACACGGAGCGTGCTGTAACCACGGCGGCACATTGTGTCACTTTGCTTCTAGCTAGAATAGTATCATCTTGGTGTGGGTACTCCATTTTCCTCAGGCAGAAAAAAGGCTTTCTGAGTCATTTTGAAAATGCAAAAGCGAATTAATCATTGCCTAATGAATGCAGGCTTTGGGGCAGACCGATATTTTCAAGATCTGGTATCCGTGAAGAGATAAGTAATAAGTGGAGAAATCTTTGGTGGTGAGAAAAACAACTCAGCCCCAGAGTGCAGGGGCCAGAAGTCCAGCCTCTCCCCCGACCCCTGCCTCCTCTCTGTCAGTTTGACAAAGAGTCCCCAGGTCACGGGAGAAGGATCAAATTCACCATGTCCAGGCCACATACCTGTCAGCCAAGGCTTAGGCCAGTCCCAGGGGACTAGCTTGTTCACAAGCCCAGCTGAGCAACAAAAGGGCAAAACTTCACAGCGGAGTGGGAGCGGGGAGGGCTAAGCACCCCCATCCTTCCCTTCCCAACAATCTGGAGGCACAGTAGAAGCCCTGATCAAGTTTCATATTGTCTCAAATGATAATGACAATAATCCCGATGCCCTCAACAATTCCATGAGAAAGTATGGCCACTTTAGAGATAAGGACCATGGTGAATTCAGAGGCGTTAACTCACCCAAGGTCTTACCACTGAAAAGGGGCAGGGCCAGGGCTACACTCAGGTCCGTGGGAAGTCAAGTCCCTTGCCAGTGCATCTCCATGGTGGGAGAGGAGCAATGAGTTCAAGGTCTACCCTGTAGATCCCAACACCAGTGCACCCTGGGAATAAAAGAAGTTCTCAGAACTCCCTGCTAACTGATGGGGAACAGGGCTTGGCCAGAGGACGTGATCTCGTTTTATTTAGCTATCTCTGTCTCAGACGTCCACCCAGGCAGTGTCAGCCCAAGGGACCTCAAGTGTCATGGGCCAGACTAAGGCTAGTCAGGGGAATTCATGATACATATACACATCCATATACATATACAGCCATATCTGTATCCATACACATGCATATACATACAGATATGGATGTATATAATATAATATAATTTTCACTTTATCTACAAAAGTGAAAGTTTTCCCATACTCGTTCATCCTATTTAACAGATAAACCCACTGCAAAATCTTTGTAATATGACGTTGTAGGCTATATTACATGTAATCACACATGTGTGTACATGTGTGCATAAGCATGTGACCATGGGGGCCCACAAGCAGACAGTGGCAATTTTTTACACAAATGGGATCTTACCTCGCATGTTCTACAACCCCAGTTATCAGTGATACCATGTCTACCTCTGCGAGTGAGCACACATGCATCTTTTGGAGTCTTTTTCACAGCTGCACAGTATCCCATGGGAGGTGTGGACCACAGTGCACTCACCTCTCCCACCGTGGATACGTGGATATTTCCATCTCTGGCCATTACCACTTTGCGGCAACGGTCCCCTCGGCGCCCACATTTCTGTGTGGAAAAGTTCATGCAATTCCAAAGCCCGGATGCCCCGAAGTGGGACCGCCGGGCAGAGGCTCTGCACACATCACATTTGGCAAACTGCCTTCCCAAAATACTGAATCAACTCCCCTCAAATAGCAGGGCAGGAGTCCCTTTGCTTGAATGCAAATTTGAACCCAGGGTTCAGCCTACAGAGTTGCTTTTCTGCTCCCCTCCTGGTGGCCTGGGAGGTCGAATCCCCCGGATGAGGGAGGAGTTTATTTCTTGGCTCACGCAGAGGTCCACCCCCCCACTTCCCCCAGAGCATCTCCCAGTTCCCGGCCCACCTGAGCCGGGAACTACATTTACGGGCTCAGAACTGATAATGAAGTTTTATAAGCTCTGGGGACCGCGAAGAACACGTATTAATGTCAAGTGTGCCCGTCAGCCACGCAGCCTGGGAGAATGTTACACATTAACAAAATTAAAGGCTGCAGCCACGCCGGGGAAGGAGCCGAGGGCTGCACATCTGGCAGTGCGGGCAAGGCCCGTCAATAACAAAATTACTTTTCAGGTTTCACACTCCCGAGCCTGAAGCTGTCTCCCTTCCTCGATGGAATTCTGCCTTCCTGCAGACTAAGAGGAGATTAGTTTATTACCAGCCTGCCAGGAGAGGCAAAATCCAGCACTAATCCTAATTCCCATTTAAGCAGACCTGCATTGTGTGAGGGAAACCAGCTGCGCTCGGAATTTCTTCCCCCTTTCCCCCGAGATCTCATTCCAGCCCCCTCCTCTCCGTGGGGGAGGAAGGTCACTACAGATGTTAGGCCCGGAGCCCTCCCAGGAGGTGGGAAAAGAATCCCAAGGTTTAGGGCCAAGACGGGAACTGGGGCTGGGTGACAAGAGGCAGCGTTGAACGGTGGTGGGCTGGGTGATGGTGGTGGCCTTGACCGGGCTGTCTTGTGCCGTGGAAGGGACAGGCCCCCATTGTTCTGGCCCCAGACCTGCTCTTGCTTTTGTACAAAGATCCCCGCTGCCCCCAGGTTTGAAGCGGCACAGGTTGGGATCCCGAGTCCAGCTCTAATTAGCTTGGTGACCTTGAGCAAATGACCTTCCTATTCCGTGCTCATCTCCTCATCTGGGAAACAGGGTTAACAACAGCTGATGCCTCCTAAGAGGTTGTGAGGATTACATGAGGAATGTATACACAGGACTTAGCCGAGAGCCTGGCACACGATACCCTATTTCTTGAATGTAAGACTCCATGGGTTATAACCGTACCGTTATTATAAGGACTTCTAAGAAAAAGAAAACACTGCCTGTTAAACTAATTATGACATGTCACTTTTTGTATGATGCATCCTGGTTTCAGAGACCTTAAAATATATATTTTTTAAAAAGTGTGCCTTAGAATCCATGAAATATATAGTAAGAGCTTAATCAGTGGCACTTAGTGATGATATTGGCCAGGTGCGTCCATTTGGCAAGGTCTAGTTCAAAGCTTAGACCTTCTTCTTCCTCTTCTTTCTTCCAGTCAAAGCAAATCTGCACTGGGTGGGGATACCAGCCCTCAATTTATAAGAAAAATTCTGGGGACTTCCCTGGTGGCGCAGTGGTTAAGAATCCACCTGCCAACGCAGGGGACACGGGTTCGAGCCCTGGTCCAGGAAGATCCCACATGCCGCGGAGCAACTAAGCCCATGCGCGACAACTATTGAGCCTGCGCTCTAGAGCCCGTGAGCCAAACTACTGAGCCCACGTGCCACAACTACTGAAGCCCGCGCGCCTAGAGCCCTTGCTTCACAACAAGAGAAGCCACCGCAATGAGAAGCCTGCGCACTGCAACAAAGAGTAGCCCCCGCTCGCCGCAACTAGAGAAAGCCCGCGCAGCAACAAAGACCCAACATAGCCAAAAATAAATAAATAAATAAATTTATATTAAAAAAAAAAAAAGAAAGAAAAATTCTGATAGCCACTTCAGTATCCTGGATAAGACCCGGATGAGAGACTTAAATATCTACCCTGATGATTCCTACTCTAGAACAGAGCACCCCTGTGTAACGGGACACCCAGATCAAAGACTCTTCACTCTTCTCCCAGTCAGTGTTTCTCTGCCATCCCATGTCTCCCAAATGATCCCTGCCTCTCCATCCTCACTGCCCCTGCCAGCCCCGCCTGGGCTCAGCCTGATCGTTGCCTAGCTGCTTGCTGCAAACAGGCTCCTGCTGGTCTGCCAGCCTGCAGCTGTCCCTTCCAACCTGCCCTCTCCTTTGCTGTCAGACTGAGCCCATAAATGTCTTTCTCTCCTGCTTCAGTGGGTTCCCTGGCCTCCCTTTACCTATACACGGGGCCTTTTATCATCTGATACCCAGTTACATTTTCAGGCCCATCTTCAGGTCCTTGCAATATGCACAGACCCAGCAGTTAAACTGAATTCATCTGGACTCACACGCCCCACCAACACACTCAGCCCAAACTCGCTGCTGTTCACTCTGCCTGGAAGTCCGTTCTTCCTTTCCTAACCCTGAACTGCAGCGCCCCCACACACTCCCCAAATCACCTGGCAAACTCCTACCCACCCTGTAAAACCTTCCTTTGATATCTCCTCTGAGAAACCTTCCCAGACTTCCACAGGCATGATTAATCACTGTTCTCTGGGCTCTATGAGTTCCTGAAAGATGGCGATGATGTCTCAATTCCTGACTCAGATAATAATAGTTGGATGAAAGGATAGTTGCTATGATAGATAGATGGATGGGTAGAGAATGGATCTCTACAAGAACAGAATGGTAGAAGAGAAAAAGAGGAAGTAGGTTGTAGTTGGTTGCAGGGATGGATGAATAATTGAAGGGATAGAAAGATGAATGAATGGATACATGCATGGATGCATGCAGAAATGTATGGATAAATGAATGCAAGCATGCATGGATGCATGGAAGCAGAAATGGATGGATGGATGGATGGAGAAATGGAGAAATGAACAGGACAGTTAGAAGGTGAATATATCTGTAAAAGAATGGGTTAAATGAAGAGTGGGAAGGCAAAACCAGGTTAATAGAGATAAGAGAGGGAACGAATGACTCTCAACTACTTGTATAATTTTCTCTGGACCCCGAGAAGCTGAGCCTCTTGCATCTATGAATGTACCCTGCTTTAGTCCTTTATGGATCCTAGCAGAGACCACTCAGTCAAACACTGTCGGCCCCCAGCTCCACCCCATTTCAACACTTGCTCTAGCGGTGGAGCTACAAGATGAGGCCTCAGGAAGGAGGGGTCAGAGTTACCTCTTGCCTTGGCCTTGGCTGATCTAAGCGGTGAAGAACAGTGCCACAAGGAGACCAAAGTTTCCCTGTGTCTGAGTCAAGCTCCAGTCTGAGGGGCAGTTGGTTTGCCAGCTGTGTGCAATAGGCCTGGGACAGGCCAACTGCTGATGGAAGTTCCATGCCCCCCTGAAAAGATGCCATTTGGAAGAACCCTAAAATGGCTGAAGGGTCCGGGTAGGTAGACAGTGTAGCAGCATTTGGATGGTCACCTGTTGGTGGGCTTCGGTGGGGACGAACCCCCCTCTAGAGCCTGCTGCCTCTCTGCGACGTGCAGCAGGGTAGGTGGTGGGTGGGAGCCCTCAGCATCAAATGGCAGTAAGCACTGTGGTCAGAAGAACAGGCTCTCCTATTCCACAGGCCTGGGTTTGAATCTCGGCTAGGTCACCTGCCACCCGCAGAGCCTTGGGAAGGTTCCTTATCCCACTAGACCTCAGGTTATTCACCTGCGAAGTATGGACCATCACAGTCCTACCTCACTGGCCTGAGCTGCGGATTAGATGAGCTAACGGATTATAAGTGATTCCCACGGTGCTCAGCACAGAATGAGCCCTTGGAGGCCACAGGAATCACGTAAAGCAGAACCTGCTGATACTCTCTGTAAAAAGGGTAGTGGCCATGATCACTGGTTCCAAGTCATACTCCTCAGGACCCTTCCCTCTCTCCCTCAGGGGTCTACATTCAGAACAGATGGAGTCTACACCCCATATATACATCCTACCACTTAACTCACAACAGCTGGACTTTCTGATTGTTTATATATTAAGTTTCCACATGATGTTGAAGGTGACTGATTTAGAGCCTCTTGATAGCCTAGAATCCCAAGTCAGTAGGATTTCAGAGCAGGTGGAGAGCTGGGAAGGCTTCCTAGAAGAGGCAGCAAGGAAAGGAGAGAGGGAGGAAGGTGATCAGGCTCAGTGATGAGCCTCTTCCTGGCTAGCTCCTGCTAGAAATCCCTCCCCACCCCACCCCCTCCACTCTAGCCACCCAAAGTGGACCAGCCATCCTTCTGAGTTCTGTGACCACAAGGACTCTTGGTCTTGTGCCAGAAGAAGGGGCAGCAGCGTTCTCAGCGAGTCCCAGATGCCGGCTCAGCCTCGGGCCCCTCTCCCCACACCGATGCCAGGCCACAGGATCCAGGCTGGGCCACCGCCAGCCTGATGCATCGCTTGTTGACGGATAAAAGCTCCGCAGTTTATGGCTCCAGAGCAAAGCTGGGGCTTTGTTTTGCTTTGTTTTAAATTAGCAAAGCAGGGGGTTGGGGAGGGGGGAGAGGGAGAGGAGCCAAGGCTTATTCAGGACGAGCTCCTGCTGCGGCCTGAATCTCAGCGATCCCCTGGGCAGCCCTTAATGAAGCCGCCTGAGCTCATCGTGCCTCTGCCTTGTCTCTCCACCTGCACTTGTCTCGCTGGGGGAGTCAGAGCGCTTCCCAGTGCCGCCCGCCCTGTCACTCAGCCCCATCACCCTCTGTTCCCATAATGAGTCCCTGAATGAGCCTGTTAATTGTGCCCCAGGGTCACAATGGGGCTGAAGGGGGAGCCAGGACAGCCTCAGAAAGACCGGGATTTATGATTTACTTTTGCTCTGGGAGTGGAGGGCCACTCCCTACCTGTCATTGGGCACAGTGCAGTGGGCGCTGGCGCTACTAGCAAGGGCCCCGGAGGGTCTGCCCCATGGGCGAGGGACTCCCAATCTGAGCCCATTGGCTCTTGGTGGCTTGGGGAGGGTGAAAGGGCCCAGAAGAGGGATGTACCAACCCCATAAATTAACATGTGAAGCTGTTTATTCTCAATGCGACTGTCATTAGTGATCATCTCCCCTTCTCTGCACCTGCCGGCAGGTCTGGAGCTTTTCTGCACATGCCAGCCAGGGTCTCTCATGCCCTCCCCCATAGGATGCATACAACAGACGGCACCGCCAAGATGCTCTACGGAGCAGGAAGGAGAACTGGGGAGACCCCCTGTCACCAGCGGGCATTGCCCTGCATCTGCTCGCCCTCTTTCCTGTCTGCAAGCACTTTTTTGGTACCTGAGGAGGATAAGGACAAGGGCTATGCATACACTGGAGCTGACTTTACTTCTGATCTTCACTCCTCTTCCTCCCACACTGCAAGGACAATATTACCAGTCTTCCCATTTTACAGATGAGGAAAGTGAGCCTGAGCCACAGCATTTTTATGTAATGAAACATCGGTTTAGTTCATGGAGAAAGGGAAAGAGAATCAACAGCAGTGTCTGCTAAGGAAGGCTCGCTCATTCTCACAAGGAGATGGGGCTCCAGCAGACCTGTCAGGCAAGTGCCCAGCATTTGGTCCCAGAGGGACCCGGAAGCCCTAATCGTTTAAGGGACTTATCTCTGAAGATGTAGCCTGGCTCGCCTGGCCTTTGTTCATCTGTGTGAACAAAGAAATGAAAGAGGTGAGATGCCCCATAACTCTTGTACCAAGTGGCCAGCATTCTCCTCTTCACTAGCAAAGGAAGGAAGTGATGCTGAGAGAGGTCAAGCAGCTTGTCTGCAGTGACAGAGCTGGACCAGGCAGAGGGAGGACCAGAACCCACGATTTTGTCTGCAGCCAAAGTCTTGGAGCCTCTTCGCCTGAGTCCAGCCTGCATTAGGTTAACCCCATAGTGTCTGTCCTTCCAACAATGCATCTGAGAGGTTCTCAGGCCATTGGGCTGTTCAAACAAAGATACCTGGTGTTTCAAAGGCTTCAAGAACAATCCAGCACTTCTAGCACAGGGTTCAAGAAGAGCTAAGTCTGTCTCAGTCCTGAAGCTGACTTTGGCACAAAATGTGTCTCAACACACTGCAGACCTTGAACTCAATGGGGATCCGCGGTGCAGTCAGTCATACACCTACGGGAATGCCTGTGAGAGGATATTCTGCCTCTAAGAGAAGCAGTATTAAAAAGCCACACGACAGTAATAGAGATGTTTCCAAACTGGCTGCCCTGCCGCTAGCAAGGAAGCCAAAAGCTGAGACCTCATCACTAAAGGGCCAACCCCACAGCCAACCACAGCTCTCCTCTGCAACGTGGGGCTATTAATTCAGACTTTATAACCCACAGGGCTGCAGTGGAATCTGGGCAAAGGGCACCCCAACTCCTTGTAATTCTTCCCTGCTCAAGTCCCTGTAAATATATTCCAGTGCAGAAAAGCGTCTTCGGGAGGGAAGATGGCAGATCTATTAGCATTTTGATGGGTTTTCCCAACACATGGAACAAGAGAGCTTTAAAATTCACAGCACAGAGATTAATCCTTCCATCCCATCTCTCCCTCCACAGCTGGAAGTGGCCAAGAACTTTTTACCCCTTTGAGATCTTGATTCGGATAGAAAGTTAGGAACTCAGAGAGCTCAGTCTTCAGAGTCCTACAGAGAAGAGACAGCTGGGTTTTCTAGACCAAGTGTATAGAGCCCTCCAAACACAATTAAACGGCAGAATCAGGGATGGGGGAGGTGGAAGGCCGTGACACTGTGCGGGGGTTGGGAGCTTCTCTGACTCAACAGAAGGACACGGCCAGTTCTGGAGAGGAGCCCTGCTTGTTCCAACAGCAAGGTTCACCTTTTGTAACTGACAAAGGCCAGGCCTCTTAACATCCCTTTTCGCTCACTCGACAAGCATCTTGGAAGAATCAGCATGTGCCACATATTAGGTGCTTGAGAGAGAAGGATCAGGAAGATAGTTCAGCTCAACAAATCCCTGACCTCAAGAAACTCAGCCTAGGGGCTTCCCTGGTGGCGCAGTGGTTAAGAATCAGCCTGCCAATGCAAGGGACACGGGTTCTAGCCCTGGTCCGGGAAGATCCCACATGCCATGGAGCAACTGAGCCTGTGCGCCACAACTACTGAGCCTGTGCTCTAGCGCCTGCAAGCCACAGATACTGGGCCCACGTGCCACAACTACTGAAGCCTGCGTGCCTAGAGCCCATGCTCTGCAACAAGAGAAGCCACGACAATGAGAAGCCAGCGCACGGCAATGAAGAGTAGCCCCCGCTTGCCGCAACTAGAGAAAGCCCGCGTGCAGCAACGAAGACCCAACACAGCCAAAAATAAAAACAAACAAATTAATTAATTTAAAAAAAAAAGAAACTCAGTCTAGATGGGGAGAGAGAGAGAGAGAGAGGGAAATGGACAAACACAATAAAATGCAGCAGGTGACTGAGATCAATGCAGATGCCCTGGGACCTCGAGATGGCAGGGGATGACGGCACCTCAATCAAGCTGGGTTGAAGAGCTGGTCACACTCTTGGGGGATCCTGGTCCTTCCTCAAAACTTTCTTTTGAAAATGAATGTGATGGAATATTAAGTGTAGAAGGCAAGGTGTGTAGTTTTCTAGTATATGATCAGAAAATATATAGATACTGTTAAAGTCAATGATAAGCAAACTTTCAACATCATACTGGAGCACT
>NC_041229.1:95406367-95462702 GCF_002837175.3 Physeter macrocephalus | reverse complement strand
GCCTGCGACCTTCATCCACCAAGGAGCCGGAGCTTCGTATCCACACAGCGTGCACGCTGAGGACAAAGAGACCCGCTCATGAGTCCAACAGAGGTTGAGTATTCAGGCAGTTGGTGTTTTAGCTGCTTCATGTTATGCAGAAATCCTTAGTCGATTATTATATATATTTACATGATGATTTGGGGAATCAGTTGGGAATTTTGAATGGGTTAAGAGTGCATTATTTGCATTATTATTTTTTGCACTGAGAAAAAGAAGAATGTAGTCCCTCATGCAAAATTTACAATCTGATACTTTAGGCATGGATGAGATTTTTATACTGAGGCACACTTCTATACGTAAAATTAAAGACCTGGTCATAATGATATCTAACATTAATGAGTCTTCCCCATGTCCTGGGGCTGTGCTTAAGCCTTTAACGTGCTGTAATTTATTTGACACTTAAAACAGGCCTATCGGTAAGATATGTTTATTATGATCAATGCTAGTTTACAAATGAGGAAAGAGAAGAGAGAAGCGGAGGAACTCTCCCAAGGTCACAATTCCTGGCTTGGGTAGACAAACATTTGATTTTAACATTGTCCTTGTAGTAGACACATTTTCATGTACACTTGTGTTCTAAGTTTCATCATAAATAAAAGAAGATATTAATACAAGTAAAGGGACTAATCCCTAACTCACTCTATGAAGCCAGCATTACCTTAACGTCAAAAACAAAGACATTACAAGAAAAGGAGACTACAGACCAATATCTCTCATGAACATAGATGCGAAAATTATCAACGAAATATTAGCAAATCAAAGCCAACAGTGCCTTCTGGTTTTCCACTCTATCCTCAGCGACTAGAACAATGGCTGACACATAGCAGGGATTCTATAAATACTTTTGAACGAATTGATTGGTTCCTGAGGCAAACTAGAAACATATCCCACCCCCAACTTCCAAGTAAATTAAAAACTAGGCCTGTGGCCATATGTTCTCCATGGCAAAGACCAATCACCTTTTCACCTCTCCCCTCCTGCCCTCTGCTTCCATTGCTGCTGGCCCAGTTCAGCCCTTTAACTCTGATCACAGTCTCCAGTCCTGAGCCCTTGGTCCTGTCAACTGAAGAAAAAAGCACAACCTAAAATGTGCAAGTTAGGTTTTATTCGGAGACCTTACTGAGGGCTATAGCCTGGGAAAGAGCCTCTCGGCTAGCTCTGAGGAACTGTTTCCAAGAGGTAAGGGAGGAGCCAGGATATATAGGAGTTTTTGCTGAAAAAAAAAAATGTAATCAAATATTGAAAGATTACTGCTAATCATAAAAAACCAGTCATCTCAAGTTAATGATTTTAGTGCTTTTCTATGTATGGGAAGATGCAAGAGTCTGAGTTCAATGAAATTATTCCTTAGATATGCATCTTAACTATCTAGGGCCAGTATCCTGTGTTTCTTCGTCTTGAATTCCCCTCAGGGCACACCACTGGGGGAGGCTGCAGTGGCTGGTGACTTGATGGCAGGCAACATTCGTTGTTTACTGGAATGGCAGGCGGTATTTTTTGTCCACAGCCCACCTTGGAGTAATCATTGCAACACGCAAATCTAATTGTTCCTCTTCTCTGCTTAAAATCTGTCAACATCTCCATGTCAGGTGTGCACTGATTTCCACGCTGAGGTCAACAGCTGTTGATGACCCCTTGGGTGTCCAGAGGAGGTGAGGGATGGGCTGAACAAGCATGACTCCTCAGCCACCCCCCTTCCTTTCAGCCAGAGAAGCCTCACTTGTATAACCTGTACACAGAGGCAGTGTGACATTGAGATGAAGGGCAAGGCTTCTAGAGCCATCCTGCCTGAGTTCAAATCCTGACTCTGCATCTCACAAGCTGTGTGACCCTGGCCAGGTTACTCAGCTTCTCTGATCACTCATTTGCAAATGGAGTTAATATTCTTACCATGTACATGATATCACATGTTGCTAGTAATATACTTACTATCTGAAAATGGAGCTGATGGCAGTGCCTGCCTCCTAAGGTTGTTGGGAGGGTTAAATGAGTTTGTTCAGGTAAAGCACTTAGGACAGTTCCTGGCCTGTAGTAAATGTCCAGTAGTGTTGGATATTACTGTAAATTACACTTCCGTATAGGATTTAATTTGCCCTGATTAAGAGGAAAAAAATATGTGAAAATTTGGTTTTCATGCTTTGCATTGCAATTATTATTATATAACAATATTATATGCTTGAAGTTTCTTGAGGGAAACTTCTCTCATGCTGGAGGTTTCTTGAGGGAAAAGATCACATTTGGCTTTGTGTCCCTAACACCTTGGACTATGCCTGGCACAGAGCAGGCCTTCTATACAGGCACACTGAGGGTCTGAGGAAAGGAGAGAGTGAAAGTGCCCTGGCATCTTCCCCGGCTACTCCCAAAGCATTTAGCAGCATGTCATACTCATGAACTGCCACCAGGAGTCGCCCTTGTCTCTGAAATGGGGCCTTCTGGGCCTTGCCACTGTGGTCCAGGCTCATGCAAGGGCAAGGGACACCCGAAGATGCTGCTGGCCCAGTGGATGGGCAGGAGGGGAGTTGTTCAGGACCCGGGAGAAGACTCTGGGAGAGGCGTGAAAAGCCTCACCATAGCAAGCCTCATGCACTGTAGAGTCCCGAGGCCTGGGTTCTGGTCCCAGCTGGGAACACCAGGACAGTCCCTTCACCCCTCTAAGCCTCAGTTTCCTCATCTGCCAAGTGGGGGCAATAATGCTACATCTGGACATAGGTATCCTATCCAGGCCCTACTGGATACTTGATAAGGATTTGATTTGCTTTCTTGTTTCCTTGCTTGTTTTTAGGTTTCCCCTGCATTTGCCAGGGAAGCCGGGGGCATTTGCAGACCTTCCCACCTTATCCCGCCTCTCTGAGTGGAATGAAGTGAAAAATTTACCAGCCTGGAGTTCTGAGGAGGAAGGGACAAATAATGAAGAATAAATGAGATTGGGTTGCCCAAAGATGTCAGAAGAGCCAATGGCCTGGGTACACCTCTGGGTGACTCTTCTGTGCCTGTATGAGCCCACCTGGGTAGACTAAAGATCTTTCTTGAGAGGCAGTCATGCTAGTGTTAACGGGATAAGGGAGGTGGCATGGATGCTCCTCTCTTACCTCTGTCCCTTCAGCCTTCTTTGCTGTGTGACTCAAGCCAGTCCCTTTCCCTCTCTGGGCCGTTCTCTCTGTAAAATGGGATGGACCTAGGTCAGGAGTTTGCAAGCTGATCTTTAGCAGTAGAAGCTGCTTCGAGCCACATCCCCTGTGGAAGAAGATAAAGCAACACCATCAGGGTCTGGAGGGGCCAGGAGAGGAGCTGTGAGCCCTCTGACCCCTCCCCTGCAGTCACCCTGGGCAACCCCTAAGGTTGCCTCCAAGTGCAGCTTGATGACTCTGCAGGTCCTCCTCTCCCAGTCACCTCGCTGTCCTCCCACAGCCAGGCCTCCCCCACCCCTGAGACTTCTTATCCTGCCTGAACTTTCCCCACAGTCTCAGGCCTAGGGAATGTGAGGCTTGGAAGGAAGCCCCTGGAAGGGGGCCACCAGCTTCATCCATCACTTTTTGTAGATGGGGGAAGTGATCGGGAAGTGAGTAGGGACTAGTCCAAGGTCACCAGGGCCTGGGGACAGAGCTGGGGCTGGAAGCCAGGTCCCCGGACTCTCGGGTCTGGGCCGGATCCTCCCCACCAACCTGCACCCCACCTCTGCCCCTCACCCTAGAGCTTCTTCCAGGTCTGCTTGAGAGGGGCCGGATGTCTGTGGGTGCCAGGCCTGGTGTTGGGGCCACTGGGACGCCAGCCTGCCTCCGAAGGTCAACATCCTCGCCCTCCCCTCCCGGCGGCTAATCAACTCCAGGCCAGGCCTGGCCCGCCGCAGCTCCCTGGACGCTCCTGACTCGCCAGAGCTGGGGTGAGCCCAGCTTCCCGGGCCTGCTGAGGTCACGGCCCAGCCCCACCCCCACCCTCACTGCTCCTCCTGGCCCATCTCTCGCCACATTGTGCCATCTTGAGGACATTTTAGGAGTTACCCACGCTCTGCAGGTTATTTGCTTACCATACCCACGGGGCCTGGCCTCCGAAGGGGCACAGAGCCCTGTAAGGCCGGGCACCGCCCTCGAGTTGCTCCCCAGGACATCTGTCCACAGAGCACAGGCAGTCCATTCAAAACTTCTCTCCACCCTCCCAGCAAAGGGATGCCTGATTGGACCCTGCATCCCATCTGCCCTGCGTCCAGCCCAGACACCAGACCGTCTCACCCGGACAACTGCTTCCTGTAGTGTGCCGTCCAGTCCGTTCTCAGCCAGCATCCGGAGCCGTCTGTTGAAGAGGAAGAGCCCATCCTGCTACAACCTGCCAAACTCCTTACCCAGACTCATCCAGCACGCCCTGGGCCCTGCTCTCCTCACCCACTTGTCAACTAGTCCTTCCCCACACAACCCGCCACGTTCCAGCTGGACTGGCCTTCACTCTAGTGGGAGATTTGTACCTGCCCCAGGACCCTTGCACTGGCTGTTCCCACTGCCTGGAGTACCCTTCCTCCAGAGAGTCACATCATCCAGGTGCCAGCTCAAATGTCCCTTCTCAGAGAGTCATCTTTAGGGACCCAAAGGTGGCCCTGCCACTCCCCAAAGCTCATGCCACCATGTCTTTTCCTCACAGCTCTTACCATCTAAAATCATTGCGCCCTGTCTCTTGCCTCTCACCTCCCCATCAGCGTGTACGCCCGTGATGCAGAACTGCGTCTGCCTCCTTTTCCTGGCTCTGGGCTTTGATTTCTTTGACTTCTCCAGCCCTGGCAGCCCCACTGAGCAAGGGCCCGGTGCCCAGCCATAACCGCAGGTTCGGCTCACCCTCAGAAACCCCGCACCTCATACCCTTGAGCCTCTTCTCACCCAGGAGCCTCTGCAGTCGGGGAAAGTAACATATGTCCTTCTGGGTTTGCTGCTAGGATTAGCCAAGGAAGGGCCTCCCTGGTCCAGGGCTATCCATGTTATCATCTGAGTGCTCGGCTTGGTGGCCTGGCCACAGGTCTCTGGGACAGAGAGCATCTCCAGATGCCTTGCTTGGAATGAGGAAGTCTGGGAGCAGGCTGTCCAGGAAGGTAGGAGATACAAAGTGCAGACATAGAAATACGAGTTGGAAGGGAAGCCTGCTGGGCATCCGTAGACCACCTCCTGAGCTTGGTGTCCAGCCTGGAAGCATGAAGAATAATGGACCGTGTGAGCAGGAAAGAACCCAGATTGCCCTGAGGTGAGCTCCCTGGGCAGTTGGGATGTGTGCCCTGGTGGGCCATCCCTGGAGTTCCAGAGGATGACTTTAAAAGGCTACAAAGACCCAACAGTACATAGCATTGAGTCGCAGAACCAGAGAGCTGTTCGTTCTCTTTACTTCTTTGCCTCCTTCTGATGAAACCCATGAGGAGGTCTCAGTTTGCTGCTCCTCCATCTTTAACACCCCTTCGATATTCCCAACTTCCCCAGCTAACAGCAGCCTCCCTGTTACCTTCCTGACCCTTCCCCCAGCTCGCTCGGCTACAAGGTTCCTCAGATACAGGGGAACACTCCTGCCTCAGGGCCTTTGCACTTGCTGTCCTCTCTAACCTGGATGCTCTTTTTTTAAAAAAATAAATTTATTTATTTTATTATTTTATTTTATTTATTTTTTGTTTCTGGCTGTGTTGGGTCTTCGTTGCTGCACGTAGGCTTTTCTCTGGTTGCGGCGAGTGGGGGCTACTCTTCGTTGCGATTTGCAGGCTTCTCACCGTGGTGGCTTCTCTTGTTGTAGAGCATGGGCTCTAAGCGTGCGGGCTTCAGTAGTTGTGGCACGTGGGCTCAGTAGTTGTGGCTTGTGGGCTCAGTAGTTGTGGCTCATGGGCTCTAGAGTACAGGCTCAGTAGCTGTGGTGCACGGGCTTAGCTGCTCTGCAGCATGCGGGATCTTCCCGGATCAGGGATCGAATCCGTGTCCCCTGTACTGGCAGGCGGATTATCAACCACTGCGCCACCAGGGAAGCCCTGTATGCTCTTTTCTTAAAGACCCACGTGGCTCTGCCTTCGCTCCCTTCAGAGCTTTGCTCAAATTCACATTGAGACCCTCCCCACCTCTCAGTAAGGTAGTGACCTGTCCTTCACCTGCTTTCTTTTCTTCCCCAGCATGTGCCTCTACCATACTGCATTTATTTTACTTATTTCCTGTTTCCCTCCACTAGGGCATGAGCTCCATGCAAGTAGGGACTTTATTTCTTTTTAATTGCTTTATTCCAGCACCAGAACAGTGTCTGGCGCATGGAAGGAGCTTCTGGAACAGTCGTCAGCTGAATGGGTAGGAGAGAGAGCGGGGTATTGGGACCACAGCCCTCGGCAGGGAACAGTTTCCAGTGAGGCTAATAACACTATTTTCCCTTCATTGAATTTATTTTTCTGGTTACCTTTTTTTTTCTTACGGCAAACGATACTGAGTTTTTCCATTTGCAGAAGTGACTTTAAATTCCCTTCTAAAATAAATTCACTTAATGAGAAAATGTACATTTATTTCAAGAATAATATTCAGTTAATAGAGTTACAGGTGGTAGGCGGACACGGCAAAAGCTGGGAAGGAGAGACAGGAGCGACCAAGGCTGTGTGATTGCTGGAGTCCAGGCCTCCCATTTGACAGATGGGGAAGCTGAGGCCCAGAGCCCGAGTTACTCATTCAAGGTCACAGAATGAGTTAATGGCAAGGTGAGCACTTACACCCTGGTCTTCTGCTTCCAGGTGTGCCTTTTCCTTCTAAATTCTCTGTTTCATCTGTCAGTGGACACTTAAGGGGAGGTGGGGCTGGGGGCAGCTTGTGCTGAAGATAATAGGACTGAGGACATCTTTTAAATGACTTTATCTCCATCACAAGAACAGCGCCTGGTAGGAGGCACATGTTAGATGCATGAATAGAAAAGACACTAGAAGACATTGAACCCCAAATCCTTCCCTGATGAGCACCCAGTGTTGCTGGTGAGAGGTACCAGGCCCAGGGCAGCAGAGGCAGGCTGTGGAGATCACCTGTTGACATAAATCTCTGCAGGTAGATGCCCCAGTACAGAGGAGCAGTGGGGATGCTGGTGCTGAAAATAGGGAGGGGGGGTGCACACTTTGGGATCTGGAGAGAGATGTGTGCTGCGTGGGCCAGCCTGGGTTGCAGGGAGCAGCGAAGAGCAGGATGTGGGTGATTCCTTCTTCCCGAGGACGCCCACAGCTGTGGGCTCTAGTGTGGAGATGAAGGCTCAGGCCCTGTGTCAGACAGCTCTAGCTTGGAGCCTGGCCCCTGCCACTCACCAGCACCATCTTCTGTATCATCTTCATCTCCTTCCTCCTTCTCCAGAGGGCTGACATCAGGACTACATGAGAAAGTCCTCCTAGAGTGCCCACTGTAGCATCGGGTCCATAGATGGAGCTCAGAAAATGCTAATGCCTGATACTTTAGGGTAGGGGTCAGGTTCATTGATGGGTTAAGAGCACCAGGATGTCTGCTATGCACATTTCTTGGTAACAACTTTCTAAAGCTGTCCATTCCTATTTATTTGAGGAGAATCAGTGACGCTAAAAGGTCCTGCCCCTTTGGGGTTGGGGCTGGGAGGCTGAATCAGGAGGCTGGAGAGAGCTCAGGAGTAACAGGGTGGTGGACAGAGACTCAGGGGGCTCAAGCCCATTGCCATGACCACACAACTGAGTGGGGATTGGAGGCCAAGTGCATGGGTCCCATACTCTATGTTCTGCCCCTAGCTCCTAGCAGCTTCCAGACTCAAGAATTGGAAATTCACTTGCGTTGGCCAAGTGAGATATGACAGGTCATCATGGCATTGTAGCTGAGTTGGCCCTGAATGACTCAGGACAGAACCTGAGCCTCAGTTTATCCCTCTGCCGAATGGGGAGAAAGGTACTGCCTAGTCTGTCTCACTCAGCAACCTGAAAGTTGAATGAAATTGTTCTTATTTCCCTTTGATTCCTCCTCCAATTATTTTGATTATTCTGATTTCTTAGCTGCCTAGCTCAGCCTCTGGAGGCCTGGGGACACCTGAGGACAGAGCTCATACCTCCTCCGGGCCTGAAGACTTGGGGAACGGGGTCTCAGAAGCCAGGCCTCGGGGCTCTATGGAAGCGTGGGGACTCTCTCCCAGGGCCCTGCCTGAGAAGGATTTATGGTTTGGCCTGCAATGTGATGAACTGCTAAATATGCAGATTATGGGTACAAATCCGGGGGTGGCAGGAAAGGGGGCCGGGTGGGGTGGGGGGTGTGCTGGTGGTCTGGCTGCTGGACCACGTGTGCGGGTGGGGCCTGGCTGCTCCAGATGGGGCTGCAGATGTGCCTGTGGGAGCACTCGGGAGGGGGCGGGCTGGGGGGGAGCTGCAGCATCGGTGCCTTACCCCACCTCCTGGCCCTCCATGGGCTTCCAGGCCAGACCAGCTGAGCTGTTACCCCCGAGGCCGCAGCCACTGAAGCCCTCTGGGTGTTGAGTCCTTGAGCAGCTAGACAATGGGAGAGGTGGGGGGGATGGAGAGAAGGGGCATGTTCACTGCTCAGATGGTGAAACCAAGGCACAGAGATGTGGGGTTATGTCCCCCAGGTCACACAGCAAATTGGTGACCAGGTTTGAAACCAAAGGCAGATTTCTTGACTCTTGGTCAGCACTGGGCATGACTGGGCAGGAAGAGGGGTGACTCAGCCAGTAGCAGCTCAGATCATATCCCAAACAACCCAGGGCACAAGGGGTGGTCACTGCTGTCACACACATGAGGAACAGGAGACATACTGCCCGAGGTGCCCAGCTGGAGGCAGTAGAGCTGAGTTTGTCCCAGGGCTGGGGAGGGAGGCTTCGGGGAGAAAGCAGCCTCAGTGAACACAGGATGGCTTCCTTAGATTAGCTGGAAGTTTCCTGGACAACAAAGCTGGGTTGCTGGAGGGCAGTGGAGTCAGGATGTAGCTGTATTTTAGGTGAGAGATGAGGAGCGTGAAGCTGGAGGGTCCTACAGTCCCAAAGGGGGTATGGGGAAGGGTGTCATCCCTCTCACCTTTTCCCATAGGGGAGACAAGGCACAGAGAGGGCCAGTCATTCCTTCAAGGGACACAGCATTTGGGTGGACTCATAGCAAAAGGATTTGATGTCTTGGGTTCCTTCCCAGGGTGCCTGGGGTGAAAGAAAGCGGTGCTGAGTGCTGAGACCAGAACCTTCCCTTGTCCTTGGCTGAGGGGCCCAAGCGTTCCCTCCCTGCCCCCAGCCCAGGCCCCTCAGCCTGACCCATGGCTGGTCCTGAGGATAAGGCAGGTCAGGGGTGCCTGGGGCTCCCACCCCATCCAACCAATCGCCTCCTCCCCAGCAGGAGTACCAAACTATGGGAGCCCTACCCAGTGCAGAGGAGATGGTTCACTCTCCCCGGCTTCCTGTTTCTAGGTCCTGGACCCCCAGGCACTTGGCCTAAGATGGCAACGGGGAAGCAGGACATCAGAGACTCAAAGTGGCAGGCGTCAAGATGTACGGGCAAATCCATCAGTAGGAAATGCGAAATGAAATCGGAAGCGCCGGGGCCCTGGGAAGCAGAGTCTACTCAGGTGTCTGAGTCCACAAGATGTTCCCGGGACAGCTGGGGTTTTTCTCAGGGAAAAGTGGCACTGCCCTGAACATGACCAGTACAGGCGAAAGCGGACGCTCCCATCACGTACCACAAGGGCTGCCAGAGGGACGGTGACTGCTGCAGGGCCTCTGCCCTGCCCTTCCCCTGCCCCTCCCTCCTTCACAGCAGGATTCTGACCTGAGGGCCTTCCTCTTCTCCACCTACTCATGGATCCCCACATTCTACCTTGGAAGTTGTACATGGCTTCTGGGGAGGTATTCTCAAGGACGGAATAAGCTAAGCATGAGCTGGGAGTCTGATGGACCCAGGTATGAATCTGAGTCTCTTTTGTTAGCTGTGTGACCTTGGGCAAGTAACTTAACTTCTCTGAGCCTCATAGAATAAGGGTTGCTGTCTGCCTGACCCATAGTAGGTGTACATTAAAATGGCCATCCCCCTTCTTTTGTTTCCCCTTGAGAGGCAACTTCTGTTGCTCCACCCCTCCTATTGCCAATACCCCATAGGCTCCTTCTCCTCCAACTTACTTCTTCCTCAGTGATAACAGGACTGTAGGGAAGTGAATAAGTAGCAGCCTTAGCTACCAGGCCCTGTGCTGGGTGTTTCCATCACTGCTGGGGAACTGAAGCACAGAGAGGTGAGGTCACTTGCTCAAAGTCACACAGCAACTGAGAGACCAAGGAGACAAAAGTCCAGATCTGTGGGAGCCCAAGGCTTTGCCTTTCCAGTCTGCCTTTCTGTCTGCCTCTTCTAACGAATCATAGACAGGCTTCAGACTCAAAAGATCAATAAGGTGTGGTGGGGCGGGGACGACGTCGGGGCCATGGGGATGAGGGCACAGCCTGGTGGGGTCTGGAAAAGAGAAGCAGGCTCGAGGACAGGGTTTGTCTCATCACAGTTTTGCAGAGGGGAGGGCCTGCCCCATGCTGTTGGGTGACTCACAGGACTGGGGGGCCAAGGGGAGGGTCAGGCTGGGGCTGTTGGGGGACTAAGAAGGCCAGGAGAGAGCCACAGATGGGCCCAGACCTTGGGCACCCACTGGTCCTGCTCTTTGCTCCTGGGGGGGCAGGGATTTCTCCTTTGCTTTCAGGGAAAGCTGAGTTATCAGAAGTATCTTCAGGCGAAGCTCGGGGCTTCAGAACCTTTGTCCCCACCCCTAGCCCCTACCCCCAAGCTAGCCACAAAAGGAGGGCTTTCATCCTGGGAAAGGAACATTTTTCCCCCATGTCGTTTTATTGAATTCAGCAGAGCCTTTTATTTCTAATTCAGGAAGTGTCCTGACAATAAAGACATCATCGATATATTAACTCACTTCAAAATTTCAAGCACATTCTGGAGAGAGATTTTCCAAATGGAAAACAACACTGCAATAAAGAGAACAGTGTGGTCCGGGCTGTCACTGCGTTTATGCTTGGGCTTTGAGCAGGGGAGGGAGTGTGAGGGGAGAAAACGCATAAAAACCCTAACAAACCAACCAGGAAAGGAAAACTCCCACCATCGCGTCAAGGCGTTCGTTCCAGAATCGGCCTCCGTGACTGGGCATTGCTTCACTTCACTTCCATCTGCTGTAGCAGAGAAATTACAAGAAGCAACGCTATGTTTTAGTGCCCCTGGCCATGATATTAACGCTGTTGACACCCTCCCAGGAAGACATTCAAGCTCATTCTCTAATTTCCAGTGGTCACGGGTGTCTGTGAAGTCTCTTATTGCACACAGAGGTCTGTGATAGGATTTATTTTCAGGGACTCCTTCAATTCAGGCCTCCCAGCAGGCTCTGGAGCGGAGGCGTCTCTCCCCACTTTAGAGGTGAGGAAAGCTGAGGCTTGTTCAATGTCACACAGCTAGAAGGCGACAGTCAGGGTGGTGTCCAAGTGTTCTGACCCAGACAACCCTGCTGAGAGGAAGATGTTGGTTCTTGGAGGGCAGTGGGGATGGAGGCCCTCCAGCCTGACACCCTACTTTACCTTCAGTGTCAAAGTTGAGCCAACTTCTCCTTAGTGGGAATTCACTCATTCATTCATTTATTCAACAGATACTTATGGAGAATCTTCTAGAAGCCAAGGCTTGTGCTAGTGCAGGGATGGAGTAATAAATAAAAACAGCAGACCCCAGACTCACTGATTGTCAGGGTCAGGCCCCTTTCTCCTGCCACCCCCTCCTCACCGAAGAAGGGGCAGCTTTGGCCCCTGATCTGCCTTACATTTCTTCTCCACGCACCAGGAGCAGCCCCCAGATGGGCGTGAGACCAACGCTGGTGCCTCCCATTCCCTCCCCACAGCCCACCCCCCGCCTCTGCCCCAGACCCTTATGGTTTCAGCTATGCCTGGGACAGGCCAGGGGCAAGGGAGCCCCCGGGGAGCCTGGAGCAACATCCATGAGGGGGTGGGGAAGGGAAGCGGGGCAAGCAGAGGTGTGTTTTGAAATCTGCTTCCTTTTGGCCACGCTTGAACTTCCAAGCAGCCGGGTTTGACTGACAGGCGCGGAAAGGGAGCCCCGGCTCCCCGTGGAGCCCGGGGCAGAGATGGAGCGGCTCCGAGGGGGCTGGGGCTCCAGGGCCCTCTTCCTCTGCCCTTCCTCCCTGCTCTCTGCCGGGGAGAGCCTGGGGGCCTGGGTTCCGGCTCCCTGGGCCCAAAAAGGCCAGGGTGAGGGTGGAGGTCTTGGAGTCTGAGACAGGAAAATGCCAGAATCGCTGAAAGACTGAGCCCTTTCAAGCGTGTTTGCCAACAGCAGCCCCGTCAACAAGGGCAGGCAGCATTTACTGAGTGCCTACTGTTTATTCTTTACATATGCTTACTAAATGAGTTCATCTTTGTAAAAATCTTAGAATAGTGCTCAGTGCATATATATGCATATATGCATATGCATATATATAATCACATATATGCATTTCTAAATGAATAAAGAAGTTGAGGCTTGGCTCTGCCATTTGTCTGTTCAACTCAGATCTGTCCCCTGCTCTTTCTTTATCCTTCTCTGTGTCTTAGGGTTGACTCTGGCCAAACGACATCTCCCAGGCTCTTTTGCCAACCAGCTTCCTGTTATCCTTGGCCAATGGGAAGAGCCGGTTAGAGATTAGAGGGTGGGAGCCAGGATTCTTCTCCCCCTCCCCGCCCTGATCTTCTGCTGTCATCCTGGGCAGTGTCTGAGCCACCCCTGTGGTACCAGGTCCTGGGGACAGGCCCTCCCTCTGTGTCCCAGCTTCTGTGGTCAGCCCCTGCCTAACTGTGGTTCCAGTGTCCCTCCCCGATCCTGGCTCCTGGGCTCTCGTGTCCTCACTTACTCCTCGGTCCCTCTTATCCCAGGGATGTTGCAGCTTCCTGCTGCTACTTGCCCCTGAGTTGCCCTCTCATCCCATAAAGCCTTTCAGCTCTTCTAACACCTTCAAAATGAGTGCCCTATATTAAATTCCTTCTGTTGAAATAACTGCATTTCTGGTTTCCAGGCCAGATCTAATAAAATTCCCAACTATGTGCCACGCTCACGTGCCTGCCTTCAAGAAGTTTATAATCTAGTAGGGAAGAAGGGTGTTCATCCAATCATCACATAAATACATATATAATTACAGACAGCAATCAGGGCTGTCAAGGACAGAGTCTATAAAGAAAGGTCCTATCAATGGGACCTGGATCTCACCTTGGGGTCAGGTTTCCCCGAGGAATGGACGTGTTTTCCAGGCACTGCGTGAGATGCTTTCCATACACCAGTTAACCTCATGGCAATACTGCAAGGTAAGGGTTATTATCCGCATTTCATGGGTAAAGAGGGGAAGGTCCAGCAAGATACAATCTTCTACTGCAGCCACACAATCCTGGGGGGCCTGGGCTGTGATGGGGACCCCGGGCCTGCCTAATCTTTGCCTGGCTCCGTGCTGTCTACCATTTGGAACTGAAATTTTGCAGAGGAAAGAATAGGCCTGGAGAAGGACAGTGACTTCCCCAGGGTCCCCAAACCAGGGGAAGCTGGATCACCTCGTTCCATAACAGATCCCAGGGCCACCTCTGCCCTGTGAGCTTCTCCAGTCACTGCTCAGCTGCAGACTCAGTGCTTCCTACCCTTCCCCTTCCCCCAGCTTCCCTCCAGCCCCAAGGCTGAGGCCCACAGTTCTGGGCCCAGTGCCAGAGCCTGCCCCTTCGGCGACCCCTTTCCCACTGTCCTGAGTTTCTGAAACTTGCTCTCCGTCTCAGGGGAAAGAAAGCTTCTGCAGCCCTCTTGAGGCCACGTGTATGTGAGTGAGTGTGTGTGTGCGCACGCGTGCGTGCGCTCACGCTTACCTAGGGCACGTCTCCCCCGTCGTAGGAGGTGGGGGACCCTTCCAACCAGCCCTCACTGTGAGCCAACCCCCCTGAAAGTCATGCCTAGGTGTGGGCACGACCTCCTGCTGCAGGGGGCGTAGATAGGTGAGAGTGGGGCAATGTGGGGAGCTGGGGGTCCTGGGGGCTTTTCAGGGCAGAGCAGCCCCTGCCACAGGCTCTGGGGTCACAGGGAGGGGCCCAGGGCTTTCTGGCTGGGAGCCGGTGGGGACAGAGAGCTGGCCCAGGGAGAGTGGGAGAGGCAAGGCTCCAGGACATCTGGGCTGGGGGAAGGTGAAAATTATTCATGCAGGAGGTAAAGGCCTGGCTCTGCGTGGCCCTGAGGTCTCTGACGGGAAGTTAAGGCCTCAGGGAACAGGGAGCTTGGCTGGGAAAGGGCTGGGGGAGGGAACCAGCCACAGAGAGAAGCTGGCTGATGCCTCCTTGAGCAGATGGGGACACTGAGGCTGAGAGGTGGATGATATGTTCAAGGAAGAGACTGGAAATGACCTAACTTTCAGTACTTCCGACTTTCCACCCCATCATTCCTATATCCATGCCAACCAGGAGCCACTTCTTTAAAATCCCAACCACCTTAGCCTAACTTTCTGTGGGAGATGGGAGGTAACACTGGGCTACAATAGCCAGCATTTATTAGACTTTATCATTGTATTTTATTTTATTTTATTTTGGGGCTGCACCGCGTGGCATGTGGGATTTTAGTTCCCCGACCAGGGATCGAGCCCGTGCCCCCTGCAGTGGAAGCGCGGAGTCTTAACCACTGGACCGCTAGGGAAGTCCAACCAGCATTTATTAAACTCTCACTATGAGTCAGAATCTGTCTAAATAAACTCACAACTGTCATTCCATGTGTCTTCACAGTAACCCGACTAGGTAGATGCTATACTCATCCCCATTTTATGGATGAGGAAACTGAGGATAAGGAAGGTTAATACTTGCCCGAGATCACTCAAATAGGCAGTGGGAGATCCAGGATTTAATCCAAGGATCCAGAGCCCCTGCGGTGCCACCAAAGACTTGCAGGAAAATGCCCTCCGCCCCACTGTGTGCCCTCACAGCAGCAGCCCATGACTGTCCTCTATGGGAACTTCAACAGGGGCCTTATCAGCTGTCTCAGGCATCCTGGGCTCTGCACACACTGCGGTTCCTTTGCCTTCATTCATTCATCCATTCATTCATTCCTCATCCTACCGGAATTTATAGAGCATCTACTACATGCCAGGTGCTGGAGATTGAGCACAAAATCATCACTATCTCCACTGTCATGGTGTTTACATTCTAGTGGGAAAGATGGAAAATAAAGAAATATATAACATAATACCAAATACTCATACTGCTAATAAATAATCAAGAAAGAGGATGGAGATTGACAGGGTGGTATTTTAGAAACAGGGGTCAGGGAAAGTCTCTCTGAGGAGGTGATACTGAAGCAGAGCTGTAGGGAAGTGATTTATCACAGCATAAATGAATTATTCGCTGAAAATCTATCTAATGTCTGTCTTTCCCACCAGACTGTTGCTCCATGAAAACAAAACATTTGCCTGTCTTGTCCATAATGGTATCTCAATGCTTAGAAGAGTGCCTCACACATAGGATGTGCTCAACGAACAGTGCCTTGCACACTGTAGGTGAATGGGTGAATGAATGAATGAGGCAGAAAATCTTTGTAGGCTCAAGTTCTAACTGTGCTCCTGCCCCAAAGAGGATGCAGACTTGTCAGTTTCCTCCTCAAAGCCTCCCTTCCCTCCCAAAAAGCGAGTGGACAGGGAGCTTGACTGATCCTTTGGGACAGGTGTTGAGAATCCCAACTCAAACATCTGGGCCCGAAACAGATGATTAAGGAAAGCCAGCAAGCAGCGAGGCTACGGGGACGTGGAGTGAGAAGAGGGGGAGCTGGAGATGGGACCAGCTTACCTGCTCTTCTCCAGACAGCCCCGATGCGCCGTCATCCACACTCCTGTTAGAAGCAGGGCCCCCGCCAGGGAGGCCAAAGGGGTGAGAGAAGGCTGCTTCCTCACAGCTGTGTCGACTCTGGAGCTGCAGGGCTGGACAGGAAGGGGGATGGGGAGGGCACCTCCACCCCCAGCACAGGGGGCTGTAAGTGGGCAGGAGGTCAGGGCCATCTGGGAGTGTCCCAGGCTCAGGAGAGTCCAGGCTGGCTGGCGGATAGGGGCTTTATTCTACCAAAGGGAAAGATCCCTTCCAGGGTGGGGGCTATTAGCGAGGGCCTGGGCTTTGGGGAGGCTCTTCTGCTCCCCAGCGCAAGGGCCAAGAGTTCACCTGCAGAGTCTCAGCATCCCTCAGGTCGGCCCTCCTGAGCTGAGATTGGCCTGAGAGGGAGGAGGTGTGGGAATAGCTGAGGGGCTGTGGGGAGAGGGCGGGACGTCCACCTCAAAAGCGCTGGCCCAGCCACCTGCTGGCTGTGGCCCTGGCATGCGTGTCCCCTCTCTGGACCTCAGTTTTCTCACTCTGTAAAATGGGATGATCGCAACAACACCGACCTCACAGGATTGCTATGGGGATCAATAGGTGAAGCCACATTATTGTGCAAATGCAGAGCGTAGGCGCTGGGCGATGGACTCAGAGGAAAAAGAAAACTTGTTCCATGTTTGCTGATTTTTACCCCCAAGCTGGTGCTTAGCTCAACAGGCCAGCACTTGTGTTTTGGAATCAGACTTTGAATCCTGTCTAATGATTCTCTGAGCCTCAGTTTCCGTGCCTGTAAAATGGATGAACACAGTAAATAGTAAAAGGGAAAAGCACAGCACAGCTTCTGGCACATGGGAAGATATAAATGGCAGTTTATATCACGGAGTAAATGTCAGGGGCTCAAGATGAAGAAAGGCGGGCTCCCTGCCCTCAAGCTCACGGTCACTTGGGGACAGATACCAGATGATTGTGGGAGAGGTTAGTAAGGACCAGGAGGGGGCCTGGATGGAGCAGGGGTGCCAAAGCAAGCCTGCCAACAGCAGGTGGCACAGACGCCAAGGCTGCGAGGGCAGGTGGGACTTCTCCAGGGCACCCGGCACTCCAGGCAGAGGGACCTGCGTGGGTAAAGGCAAGGAGGCTGGAAAAGCACAGAGGCGTAAATTGGCTGAGGACAGGGCACCCGGAGGCTCCCTACCAGAGGTCCCCAGGGCCAGCCGACATAAGGAAGGGGGCCAAACCCCACACCCCTCTGTGCGTGACCCTGAGTCACCGCTGCCCCGCAGGGCCCGGCCTATTTTTCCCTGGATTGCGCAGGGCGGAAATCCAGCAGGAGCAGCCAGGCTGACATCAAACCCTCCCACCACAGGCCTAGCCTCAGCCCCTCTCCAGGCCTCAGCGAAGCCATAAATCCCCGGGCAGGGCGGTGGGAGGGGCAGGCCCCCGCACATGTCCCGGCGGCTGGACAGAGGCCGGCATCTCTGGCTGGCGGTGACTGAGCGCCCCGACACCCCATCACTCATCCCGCACGCCCAGCTGCCCCCACCTTGGCAGCAGCCCATCCATCTCAGCCAGACGCTTTCAAGTCCAGCCCCAGGCCTCTCTGCTTAGTGTTAAGATGAGCCTGGGCTCACGCGGACTGTTCTTATTTATCTTCAGGTTCATCCCCCAGCGGATCCCTCTGCGGGGCAGCCCCAGTTCTCAGGACAGGCCTCCAGAATGCGGTCCCCCTCCGGCTTCCTTTCCAGTTCCCCACCTGGCAATGCACAGAGAAGGCTTGCGGCCGGAGGGCGATTCATCTTATTCACAGGCCGTTATAACTGGGCGTTTGGGCCTCTGCTATCTCTTGGCAGCCCTTTGAAGCATTAGTGTCTGTGCACTATACCGGGGGAAACAGAGGCACCGAGTGGGGAGCCTTTCGGCTCAGGGGTCTCCTGGCTGCCTGGCTCTGCTGCGGGCACCAGTGGCCGATCTTTGGCCAAATCACGCAAGGCCTTGTGGGGCCTTTGCCTGGATGTCCTGCAGGTCTGGGCACACCAATTCGTGTCCAGTGTCCTCTGCTAGGCTGGGAAGTCCTCCAGGCAAGGCCCACGCTGCCCCAGATTCCCCCACCCCAATCACAGGATTCTCAACTCGGGCACGGGAAGGAAACTTAGTGCTGGGATTCAGAAGTGGGGCTCTGGAATCAGACGGGGCTGGAGCCCTGACTCTCCACATCCCAGCTCGTGACCTTGGAAGCTGGTAAGGTCTCCGAGCCTTAGTTCCTCCCATGCAGACTGAGGACAAGTAATAGAACCTGTGAGGTAACACGTGGAAACTTCCTGGAACCATGCAGGGCATAGGAGGTGAGCTCAAAGAAGGCCCATGACTGCGTTTCTTATCACCATCACCCTCCCAGGGGCTCTTGACCTGAGGTCCTCAGAGAGGTAACAGAATAGGTATCATCCCATTATTCTGGCAGTTCCAAGGCCCTCACGTTCTCCCAGCTTGGAGAATACTGCCTGGACAGAGGATGTTCTCTCTTAGGGGTGATTAGAACTCCACAGCCCAGTGTGGACGCAGCAGTCGTCTCAGAGGATGACCACAGGCATGTTAGAGGGATAGAAGGAGGGAGGAATAAATTAATTATTACTTTAAAGCAAAGTTTGTTCAAGAGATAAGATCTTTCAAAACACAGGGTAATGAAAGCTTGGAAAAAAGAGCAGGAAGCTCTAATTTGGTCCAGCACCATCCCTGCCCGCCCCCCCTCCCCACCAGCTCTGGGCTTGATGCTGCTTTGATGACCCCTCCTGTCGGCCCCCTGAGGGTGGTCCCATTCTCCAGGTGAGGACACTGAGTGTTAGGGAGGTGACCTGACTTGCCCACTGTCACACTGGCGGAGGCCAGGTCAGGCCTCCACGCTGCAGAGGTAGAGGCCTTAGGGAGGAAGACACAGCACGGGCTTTGGAGGCAGGCAGACCTGGATCCCAGCCCGGGTCTGCCACCCACTGCTGTGAGATTGTGAGCAAACCTCATTTCCTCATCTGGCAAGAGGGGGTGAAACCACTTGAGGGAGTTAAAGACTAATCTCTAGGTGATCTGACTCGTGGGCACATTTTCAGAGATGAGGCCTCACACTTCCTGACACCCATGGGTCTGGTGGCCAAGGTCCCCAGTTCCCACACCCTCCATCTGCAGCCCCCGAGGTCTGTTCCTAGAGCCAAGAGCCATGGCCTGGCTGCCAGGGTGAGGTGGAACTTCCCAAAACAGGGGCTCTCGTTTTCTGCTGCCACCCAGATGTGGAGACCTCCTTGGTCACAGAAGATTGTGTCTTTGAGTGGTTGTAATCCCCTTTGACCTTAGGATGGGGAGGAGAGAAAGGGGGTGGAAGAGAACTGGAGAGTTCATCATTAGGCAACATAGACACCCAGGCCTCCGTTTCCACCCCTGTGAAATGGGTGAGTAGGAATGAGATTAGATGATCTCTTAGGACACTTCCAACTGAGGGCTGGGTGTGGACCTCCCCAGTGCTGGGGCAGGAGGTAGCATCTCTGTGCCCCTTGCCCCCAGAGATTTGCAGCCCCCATGAAGTCAGAGCTGGGAGAGACTTGAGTGACCACCTCCTTTTACAAATGAACACAGAGAAGGAAAGGAACTCACCCAAAGCCACACAGGATGTACATGGCAAAGCCCAGGGAGCAACCCAGGTGTTCTGACCTCAGCGCAGGCCTCACCTGCTACACCACGCTGCGTGCAATAGAAAGATCCTGGTTGTTGAATGAATGAATGAATGGATGAATGAAAGTTCAGTGAGAAACCCCAACCTCCTCCCTCCCTCCCTCCCTCTCTTCCTCCTCCCTTCCTTCATTCTTGCCTTTCTCTTCTCCTTTCTTTCCCTCCTCCCTCCTCCTTCCCTCCTCCACACTCCAAACGTCTGTTCTGGGCCAGACCTTGTCCCAGATAGTGGAGCCTCCAAGCTGAGACGACCACATCCCTGTCCTCTGATAGCTCTTAGACAAGTGGGCAAGAAAGATCCTCCTGGGAGCCTCCTGACCCTGACGGGCCCCCAGGAGTCCCTCTCTCCCCACACGCCGCGCCCAGGATGTGAGGGGGTTAAAAAGCACAGGGCAGAACAGGCCCGCTCACGCCCGTTCCCTGGCCGGCCAGCCAGGCCACCTCTGGGGGCTTGCTGTGTTTCTTTTCCTCCTCTTCCTCCTCTCTCCTTTTTTTTTTTTTTTCAAGAAACACATGTCATTCGCCATAACTCATGCGCTTATTATAATCATGACCAGATGGTTAATGGGATGTAATAAAACCACCGCTAACCTGGCCCTGCTCACAAATCTCTCCCCCTTGCCTCCACCCTGCGGCCAGCTCTCCTGCGCCTGAGCTACTTCAACGCTTTTTCATGGCAAGATTGACCTGAGGAAAAAGGAGAAAAGGGGGAGTGAACTCTGTCATTCACTTTTCGTTCATTTGTTCATTCATTCATTCATTCATTCGTCATTCGTCTCTCATCCATACACTTTTTATTGAATGCGTAGCGTATGCCAGGCACTGAAGATGCAACAGTAAAGGAGGACAGGCTCACCTCTGTCCTCCTCGGTCCTCTGGTAGGAAAGATAGATGTCTTGTAAACAGGTAATTAAACCCTTAATTAATTACAGTTAATTACAGAGGGGTTGGCCTTACAGGAAGGCCAACCAAGACTGGACTGTCGCCTTCAAGAGCAGAACTGTGTCTATTTGATGCGTCCATGTATACTGGGTCCCTAGGAGGTCCTTCATGAATATTCGTCCAGTGAATGAATGAATGAATGAATGAGTGAGCTGTAGATCAGAAAAGGCTTTCCTGAAGGACAGAAGTTGAGCTCTAAAATAATGTCTCCCAAATGGAGAGTCCAGTGGATTACATGAAGAAAAGAGTAGAAATTCTATTTATTTTTATTTCTCAATTTTAAAATAAGAAACTAACATTTTCTCTGATTATATATACAGACTTATGATAGACTATGTGGTATATACATGAAATTCATAAATAGCTCTACACGCAGTGGGGTGTGCTCCATGTTTTTACTGCTGGGGAGAGGCGTGTGATCAAGAGTTGGGAGACCCCTCGTCTTAGCTCAGGCTGCCCTCACGAAATACCATACACTGCATGGTTTAAACAACAGAAATTTATTTCTCATGTTTCTAGAGGCTGGGAAGTCCAAGATCAAGGTGTTGGCCAATTTGTTTCCTGGTGAGAGCTCTCTTCCTGGCTTGCAGCTGACTACCTTTTCCCTGTGTCCTCACACAGCTTGCGTGCACGTGGGTGGAGAGAGAGGCCCCTCTTTCTTCCTCTTCTTATAAGGCCCCCTAGCCTATCAGACTAGGCTCCCATCCTATGACCTCACTGAACCTTAATTCCCTGCTAAAAGACTTATTTCCAAATGCAATCACATTGGAGGTTAGGGCTTCAACATATGAGTCTGGGGGGGCATACCTCTGCTGTAAAGGATGGACAGGTGAGGTCCTGGACGAAGGGTGAAGGTGCTGGGGGAAGGGTACCCACATTCTAGAAGCAGTGGCTGCTTCAAAAGCCCTGACATGGGGATGAGTTTGGGGACAAGAGGAATAAAATTCCCACTTTTCCATTTGCCATCCTTAGGAAAGTATTTCTTCCCTCTAGTCACGCTTCGTGCTGACGTGAACCTAGTACTTATTTAGATGCAAAACAACGTAGGAGGTAGAATCGGAGGATGATCTGAGATTCCAAGCCCAGGGAGGCTTCTGGACAGCGGGATGACTCAATGGAGGTGGTCATAATATACAGAAAGATGTAGTGTGGCTGTAATGTCACAGTGTGAGCTCCAGGCCAACACCTAGGACGTAAAGCTTCATTCTCTGCTGTCCTGATGCCAAGACTCCCTTATCCACTCTCCCTCTCCAGTCTCTCCTTGCCCCAGAGCAGGCCCCCAACTGCACTGCTCCCAGCACCCACTCGGGCCTTCCCGAGGTCTATCCCACGGGAGGACAAGATGCAGTGGGATCCTGTTAAAGCAGATGAGCATGCCACTCACAGGCTTAAACCCTCAGAGCTTCTGCCACACTCAGAATACATCCCAGTCCCTACCATGGCCCGTAGGCACGGACTGCGTGAGCTGGCTTCTGGCCACCTCTTCCAAATTCACTCCTATCCCACCTTCGGCTGCCACATTGGCCTTCTTGCACATGCTTGAACACACTGAACACTCCCACCCCAGGGCCTTTGCACTCGCTGCTACCTCTCCCTGGATCACTCTCTCTCCTTTTATCCCCGTGTTTCACTCCCTCACACTTCACTCTGGTCTCTACCCAAATGACATTGCTTCAAAGAGGTCTTCTGGGGCCACTCCATTCCTTATTCTTCTTTCTTTTTTAATAGCACTTATCACAATCTGACATGTTATATATGTGTTTGTTTATTTGTAATATTGCCTCTCTCCCACTAAAATGTAAGCTCTAGGAGAACAGGAATGTGTGTCTGTTCCTTACTGCATTCTGAGGGCTTATAAAATTATCTGGCCCCCAGCAGGTGCTCGTGAAGCATTTGTCAAATGACTGAATTAATAAGCAGATGAATAGAAAGCTTTTTTGCGACTTATCAAGCAGAAGGAGATGGGAGAGAAGGAAGGAGATGGACCACGAGAGACTAGGAGACCCTTGTAGGAAGTTTGGAGTTGGTACTAACTGAAATAGGGAGATACTGAAGAATCTAACATGATCTGGTTTATATTTTGTAAAGATAACTCCCCTAGGTATGCTATGACAGAATAAAAGGGGAGATTTTTTGACTATGGAATTGGGGGAGATTAGGGGCAATCTGATAAAATTACGGGGAAAGCAACACTTTCAGCCTCAGTCTCCCCATCCATCCTCCTCCCGCTGCCCCCCAAAATCTCTCTAAGGTCCCTTTTTGGTTAAAAAAAACCAAAGGAATAAATACAGGGGTGGTAAAATCACTATCCACCACGTCCAGCCCTCCGTGAGTTTTCTATCTGTTCTCTGCGTGTCCTCCCCATTCCCGAGTGTGTGAGAAGAGGGTCCGGCGCTGATTTATGCTGCTGACAGAAAATCTAATGAATTGAAGACATAAAAGCATAACAAGGTTCCCCCTGGGAGAAATCCATTCTGGATTCGGTCCTCTGAGAGGGGCACGTGGCCGTGCTGACAGCCCAGTGTCCGTGACGGATGTGGCTCTGGATGCTGCACTCGGGGGCACCGAGGGTCTCGTTGGGGGTGGTAATGGGAGGAGCTGCTGGAGACTTAGGAGGCTCTAAAACATCCGAACCTTGTAGCAAAAGGAGCTTAAGGCAAATCCAAAACGGAGATTCCGAGCACGTGTGGGGTGCACGTGGGCTGATTTCACTGTACGGGGAAGGATGCATGGAGAACCTGGGCCAGATGGAGGAGTGGACTGAGGACCCAGGGACTTTGGTCCTAGCCTTGGATCAAACTTTGTCACTAAATGCAACCTTGGACAACCCCCTAGCAGGGCATGTATGTCCACCTGTAAAATAAGGCTTTAAATAAATCAGGGACCGCAAATGTCAGTGCTTATGGGAGGCCGGGACAGATTTTGCATAAATGGGAGAAGTGAGCTGGGTAGAAGCTGTAGGAAAAAGGAGAACATTTGCCCTGTTTGTAAGAAGTGGCCACCATTCAGCTCTAACCAATGGGATTATTGTCAGAGTTGGGTCCAGGAGGGAGGCAGTGGCAACTCTTCTGCTTATGAAAGAGAAGTCAGAAAGTCACCACTGTGGTGACTTTTTTATTATTCATCTCAGCAAGCCAGTTAGACCGGCTCCCGAGGCAAGGCCCCTACACGGTCCTCTGGTGCCTTCAACAATACTCTGCACATTTTAGGGGCTCTACACTCTGAGGTGTCATCCCGTGCCTGGTGTGAAATGACTCTTGAATAACTGAATGCATAGGTGGGTGGATTGTGTAACAGGAGAAGGAAGGACAAACGTAACCAGTTCCATATTTCAAGTATTTTCTTCAGTTGAAAGACCACTCTCCTTTTTCCTTCTCTTTAACCATACTCCAGACAAAGAGAGAACAGATGTCCCCTTAGTCATACCACGGATGCCCCAGAATTGGCGAGACACCATCTGTGGCCAGCTCCATGTCTCCCACTGGGAAAGAGGGATTCCGGATGATTCTGAGGAGATGGCTGCTCAACGAACAGGTGGTTTCGTAGAGGAGAGATCGGGGTCTCTGCGTGTCAGGAGAGGGTGCTGCAGGAAGCCCAGCTCCAGGACACACAGCAGGGAAGTGCTCGATGCTTGTGTGTTGCGACACAGGCTCACGAGCGTAGAGGTTTTTCTCACCCCAACATCACGTCATGGAGTGTGTCAGAGATGGTCGGAATCCACCAAATATTCCAAATATTCCAAGTGCTCCTTCCATCTCCCAGAATCCCTTGCAGCAGGGACGGGTGGCCACTCCCCGGGCTAGTAGACTCCGAATGGAGACTCTGGGTGCCCCTGCCGGGCAGAGGCAGTTAGAGCCAGCGTCCCTTCCTCGTCTTTCTTTCCTCTGCTTCAGGACCTAGGCGGCCACCTGTTCCAGAGTCTGCTGCTAACACACAGCAGAGTTGATGAGAGCAAGAAATGCCCCAAGCCGCGGAGCTGTGTGGGTCTATCAGTTACCATAGCACAGACTGGTCTGTCCTAACTAGTAGCTGCATTCACATCTAAGTAAGTCTCCTGCATGTTTCAGAGACAGGCAAGAGCTTGTAGTTTTATCAACACGAGAGTTCATTTTAAGGACTCTCAGTCTTCTGGTTCAACCACCCCCTTTTCACAGATGGAGAAACTGAGGCAGGCCCAGAGAGGAGGGGCAACAGCACCAGTGAGGCACCAGGGTGGCCTGGGTGAGTCCTCAGCTGGGGTCTCCTGGTCCGCAGCCCATCATGGCCACTCTGATCAAATCAAAGTTTCAATGAAATATACTCTAAAAGTTCAAAAGACTGCCTCCTCCAAAGAAGCCTTAAAAGACGTTTTGTCTGTGGGGCAGGCTTCTGGTGTCCCAGATGCTGCTTGCCTCTGGGCAGCTCACTGTAAACCACCCTGGTTTCCTTCAACCCTTCAAAGACCCCTCTTTCCCCTTCCCCGGCCCCTCACTGCCCCTCCCTCTCTCACCTTCTGGAATTCCGCCTGCTGGACAGCTCGAGTGAGGTTTAAGCTCGTCGCTGACGCCCAGAGATGGGCTCCACCACATGTGTGTGGCTGAGAATCCAGCCCTTCATGAAGCTATTAAGTTCCCTTCGAGAAGCCACAGCCTTTACCATGTAATGAGCAGCCTGTACAAGACGAGCCCCACCATTAACATGAACAGTCTCTCAACTCCCAGATGTCTGTGTGTCCCTCTTCAGGATCGAGAGGCATCAGCTGGTGCAGGGCTGGCTACAGGGATTGACGGAGTAGTTCAACGTATGCATTGAACCGTTTACTGTACACCCTCCTTATGAACACGATACATTCCCCGCACCCAGGAGCGGATGTTCTGGCAGGAGAGCAGACATAAAACAATTAATTAATTGCAATTGTGTTAAGTGCCATGTGTGAGATATGAAGGGCAATGTGGGAGCAAATAACATCATCTAGGATAGGGTGGTAGGAAGGCCCTCTATGATAGGATTTAATCAGGTGAGAAAGGAGATGGGGGAAGCACTCCTGGTAGCAGGATCTGCATGTGCAAAGGCCCTGTGACAGGAAGGAGTTTGGAATGTTTGATGACTTGAAAGAAGGCTGATGTGACAGGAGGAGAGAGAAAGACAGACAGTCAGACGGATAGAGGGAAGGAGGGAGGGAGGGAGAGAGAGGAGATGAAACAGAGGAAGATAAGAGCCTGGTCATCACAAGACCACATCATAGATCTGGGACTTTATTACTTTTATCCAGAAAGCCACTGAAGGACTTTAGAGCGATGATGATGGCTGCTTTGTGGTGAACTGATGGTAGGGAAGCAGGAAGACCAATTTGGAGGCTACTGCAGTGGACCAGGGAAGAGATGGGCCTTTAATTAAGATGGTGACAGGGGAGATGGAGAGAAAAAGATAGATTTGGGAATATCTGGGGGGGGTCTAATGGGCAGGCCTTGGTGATATGTTCGATGTGGGTCTTTGCTGGAGGTGGGGAAAGAGTTGTCAAATTTCTTTCTTGGGCAACTGACTGGAGGACAGTGGTGCCAATTCCTGAGATGGAGAAGCCTAGGTTTATGGGGTAAGTGATCAGTTTAGCATTGGCTGTGGCTTTGAGTGGTGTGGAACCAGGAGGTGGGCTCTGATTGAGAACTCCCTACCTTATAGGCAGTGGTAGAGTTGTCAGGTGTCTACCTCTACATATTCTCCCTTTCCTCTTTAGTATGTAATATAACCCCTGATTCTTAGCTGGGCATGTAGCCACCTGGAATAAAGAGCCACTTCCCAGCATTCCTACTATCAAGATGTAAGCAGAAATGCTGTGTTCAACTACTGAGCAGTGCCCCATTAGGCTACCTTCCTTTGTTTGTTCTTCCTCCTTCTGGATAACTGGAAAGTGGACTTGATGTCTGGAGCTCAAGCATCCATCTTGGATCACGAGGAGTAAGTCACATGCTGAGAATGTGGAATAGCAACATGGAAGGAGCTGGGGATGTGACACTGTGTAGTGTCACACCGTGTAGTGTCACACCAGCCCCAAACTACATACTTCTGGATTTCTTTGCCATGCACCTGACCTGGTCCTAGTTAATACTAGGAAATCTGACCCCTGACTATCAGATGGTCCTCACTTCCTACCCCTCTCCCTCTTACTCACTCCATGCCAGCTACAGTGGCTTTCCTGTTCCTATAATGCTCCAAGCTTATTCCCACCTGGAGACTTTATACTCTCTGTTCTATCTTCCTGGAATGCTTTTCTTCTTCATCTTCCCATCTGGCTCTGCTCAAACATCCCCTCTTCAGAGAGGGCATCCCCGACCGCCTTCCTAACGAGGTTCCTTCCCCTAAGATTTCCTCTAGCTAGCATCCTATTTCCTTTCTTGCACAGCATTTTTCACAGTCTGGGTATTTTGCTTCTGTGTGTGTTTACTTGGGATTTACTGCTTCTTCCCATGAGAATGGGTGCTTTATAAGAACAGGAACCCTGCTCTTTGTCTACCCGGCATCTCCCAAGACTAAGCAGAAACCAGCAAGGACTACGGGCTTAATACATAATTATTGACTAATTAACAAAAGAAACTAGAGCAAGTGCCTCATTTTACCAAGACTGTTGAGGCCAGAAAAGGAAATTAAGTTGCCCAAGGTCACCGTTCAGGTCAAGGACAGTCCTGGAGTCCTGGCCTCTCAGCACCCAGTCCAGGGTGTGCCCCTCCCACACCTGAGCAGGGACAGGCAGACCCTTGGTGGAGGCACCACCATCCCCTCTCTGCCTCAGGGGCAGGGATTTCTGCATCCATGACCTTCCACCAGCCTGGCTGGGCTGGCCTGGCTCCTGTGACCCCAAGACACAATCCCTAAAGCCCTTTTGTCCCTCTCCTCTAGCGCAGCATCGCCCTGAGTGTCCTGCGCGGGAAGAGGGCAGAGGGGGAAAGAAGCCTGCTGGGGATGGGCCTTGGGCCACATCTGGAATTAAGAGCCAAAAACCCAGCTCAGTGCTGATAACGCTTTATTGACAGGAGATGAAAGTCGGGAGAGCTATCCCTCTCTGCGCGCCAGTTCGCATTGCTTTACGAGGTGTGATGCTCTCCAGTAACTTCAGCAGGCCCTACCCGCCCCCTTTCCTGCTCCCAGCCCACATTAGAGCCTTTACAGGCAGGAGGCTCCGGTCTGCACTCCCACCCTTGGCCTTGGCGGGGGAAGGGTGGTGCGCGGGACGGGTGGCCCCCCCTTGGAAAAGACTAAAGAGGCCCAGGAAAGTGACGGCTTGTTCCTGTTCCACAGGACCCGGAATTCAGGAGCTTCCCATTTCCAGAAGCCTCAACTGAGGCAAACCTTAATTCTCCCATCATGTAACATATCACAGGTTCTGGGAATTAGGACATATTTGGGGCGTGGCATTTTCTGCCAATCACACAGGTTCAGAGAGAGACCCTCCTGAGTGTGTGTGTGTGTGTGTGTGTGTGTGTGTGTGTGTGTGTGTGTGTGTAAAGAGACCTGAACCTTCTAGCAGAAACAAACTCATAGTGTGAGGTAGAACAATAAGGCAGGTATACGTTTTACAGGCAGGTGTGCAAATAAATGTGACTTCTTTTTTTTCTGTGACAAACCTTCATTTCTCTCCGGAGCCCTCATTGTGCTGATGCAATAAAATTTGGTCACATCCAGGCGGATGCACCGACAGCAGTGAGTTTCTTTCGCTAGGCCAGCGTGGGAGGCAGGCATTACTCAGTGGGGGGGCCACTGCCCCATCCTTCACCCTCTGGAGGCAGTTCTCAGCTGCTGGCCCCTCAGGCTGGTGCCCGTGGAGGCAGCTCAGGCTCCTTTGGGCCTCTCCTTGCCAGGTCCTCAGGGCTCGGGGTTCTCCTCCGCTTTGGGCCCCTGCCCTTCTGTCATTTAGCCAACTTGAGTCCCACAGAAGCTGTGGGGAGGTGTCCCTGGACACCTACCCACAGGCTCTTGCCACACTGTGGAGCCACTCTCGCTCCAGGCCCTGCTTGCTTGGGGGACACTGGCACAGTCCCCTCGGGCGGTCATTGTCACTTCTTGCGGGATGAAGGGCTGTGCGCCAGGCTCGCCTGGACAACCCCCTGGGTCGCGAGGCACCACCTCCTTGCGCCTGCCCATCTCCCAGCGTAACAGGGGCTGTTCTTCCCACCTTCTCCGGATTCTGCCCCAGCGCTGGCAGAGCCCCCATTCCAATGCAAAGCCTCCGGCTACCTCCCCCAAACGCTGCCGTTCCTGAAACAAACCCTCTTCCCAAATTGCTTAGCTTTTTACCTAAATTATAGAATTTTGGAGACTTTCGCCTTTCTCAGTTGCTTGTGACACCTCCCTGGGGACCACCTCTAAAGGCTAGTTAAAGCTAAAAGGTACAGTACGCAGAGGTGAGAGGTGGGGAGTGTCAAAGGCTTAAGAAGGTTGTAGAAAAGCATGCGAATTATGCGTCGCTCATCAGCCTGCCGTGATTCCAGCATGATGGTCCACCATTGCTGAAGTCCCGTTCCCTTTTCTGTAAAATGGGTACAGGGAGGCTGCTATCCACATCAGAAAATTGTTTGAGGGCTACATGGGACTGTATGTGAGGGTCTTAACCCAGAGGCTGGCACCCTCCACAGGCAGGATATCGGGCAGTAGCTGCTCTTTTCAGGTGGCAGGTAAGCTGTATTGCGGGACTTCCCATGAATAATATGCAATCTGCATTAGGAATGTTTAAAAGTTGTTTGTTTACAGTAGCTTCAAACTTTGCTCCAAGAATATTGATCTTGTAATCTTGCATATATTGCTTGTTTTTAAACTCAGAGCTGGTATAAAGTTGAAAGCATGGGGCCCCATGTCCATTGGAAACACCTCCATCTTGACGAAGTCTCAGAGGTTACCCCAGCTGTTTCTCCCTCTCCCCAAGAGCAGCGACCGCTGACTATGCGGGGAGAGTCCACAGAGCGTGGCCTGTGAGTATGCGGATTTCTCTCCTGCTTAAGCCACAGAGCAGAGGGCGCACAGGGTGTGTACAGTACCTATTGCATGTGTGCTTGTGGGGAGCTTTTCATCTGGCTTTATATCTAGATGGACTTCTCATTTTAGAAAGGCTCCATGGAATCATACTGGGTGAATTCACCCAGTGCCTTGTAACCACACCTCCACAGACACCTGCCCATTTTGCAGACGTGGACCGTCATGGGCCCAGCTTCTTGGAGGCACTATAGCTCAGTGGCCAAGGATGTGAATTCTAGAGCCAGAGAGACCTGGGTTTAAAACCCTGCTCTGCCATTCCTCATGCTGGGTGATCTGGGCAAGTGACTTCATCAACCCCAGCCTAAGTTACCCCCTCTAACAAATAAAGACGCTAATAGCACCTATTGTTGAGACGACACCTACACCTTACACTGTTGTCAGGGGAACTGAATGAGGTCATGTCCAGATCCATTTTACAGACGGATAAACTGAGGCCCACATCACTATCCCAGAGACTCATCTGAGGCTACACAAGTCCCTAGAGAAGAATTGGGGGTAAGAATCTGGGTCTTCACTTCAAAACGTGAAAATCTCTGGCAAACAAACCTCTCCTCTCAGAGGCTGCGAGCTAGGCAGAGGCCCCTCACCCTTCCATCAGCATCCTTCCCTCCCCTCCCCTTTCTCCAGCGGCATCCTCCTCCCTGTCCCAGGGATGTCATTGGTGTTCGTGTTTCCCTGGCTGTCTAGACAATGTGACCATGAAAAGACTTGGAAGAGAGGAGAGGGTACAGCAAGTGCAAAGACCCTTAGCTGGAAGGAGCTTGGCATGTTCAAGACTGACATGGAGGGGGAATTCCCTGGTGGTCCAGTGGTTAGGACTTGGCGCTCTTTCTGCCAGGGCCCAAGGTTTGATCCCTGGTCGGGGAACTAAGATCCCGCAAGCTGCGCGGTGCAGCCAAAAAACAAAAAAAGACTGATAGGGAGGCTGGTGTGAATGGTGTGTATTGGCCCTTGGAGAAAAAAGAAGAGGGGACATTGGAGAACTCGGCACGGCCAGGTCTCCCAGGGCCTTGCAGGCCATGGCGAGTGCAAGAGAATTACACGGTCCCAGTTAGAATTCTAAAATATCCACTTCCTGTGGAGTAAAATGTGCATGTGGTTTGGGGAAAGAAGCAAGAGAGAAAGCAGAGACTCCAGTTCAGAGGTGTATTCATTTGCTAGGGCTGCCGCAACAAAGAACCACTGGCTGGGCAGCTTAAACTACAGAAATGTCTCGTCTCACAATTCTAGAGGCTGGAAGTCTGAGATCAAGGTGTTGGCAGGGTTGGTTCCTTCTGAGGGCTGGAAGGGAGAATCTATCCGTGCCCCTCCCCTAGCTTCTGATGGTTTGCCGACGATCTTTGGCATTCCTTAGCTTATAGAAGCATCACCGTCATCTCGGCCTCCATCTTCACGTGGCATTCTCCCCGTGTGCACATCTGTGTCCCAATTTCCCCTTTTTATAAGTCATGTTGGATTAGCGGCGCATCCTACTCCAGTATGACCTCATCATAACAAATTACATCTATAAGGACCCTATTCGCCGCTAAGGTCATATTGTGAGGTTTGGGGGTCTAGGACTTCAACATAAGAATTCAAAATTTTTGAATTTTTCAATCCATGCCAGGAGGCTAGTGCAATAGTCCAGGAGAGTTAGAACACGTGGCCTGGACCAGGTGATGTCAGTGGAGGCGGAGAGAGCGGTCAGACAGAGGGCATATTTTGAGAGCAGCGCTGATGGGATCTGCTGATGGATTAGGTATGTGGGGGAAGTGGTGGTGTTGGGCTGGAGGACCCACTTGGACTTCAGATTCTGGCTTGAGGAGCCAGGGGGATGTCGGGTGGGGGCTGGGAAGTAGGTCTGGGCGCGAGAAGTCAAGAGCAAGGTTTTGCAGCCAGCTGTGGCAGACACATCTGGCGTTTGCCCCGGCTTACCTCTCGGGCCCACCTTGTCCTGGGCTGGAAGAAGCCGGCCCTAATGAGAGGCAGCTGTGGCCAGGCGGCCGGCTCACATTTGTTCTTCTTTCAGCATCAAAGGCCTGAGAAGAGGTTGTCCAGCCCTGAAGGCCATGACCATCCATCTTGGAGGCTACACTGCCAAGAAGCCAGGTCCCCGTGGCCAGCGCCTGTTCTCTCCGTGAGGAGGACCCTCTCCCCCTTTCCAGCACAATTTCCTGGCTGCGGCTTTGGAAACTTCCCCTCCACCCAACACCCTCCCACCCCCACCCAGGATTGGTTCATCCCTGCCCTAGATCAATCACATGAGGTAAAAGAGAGCTGTGAAGGCAGAGAGGGAGAGGCTCATGGGACATATCTGACTGTCCCCAAAGTGGTTCCCAAATGCGTGAAATTCTACTTAATAACCAAGGAAAGGAGCCATCATGCTCTGGCATCATCCTGCCTGTTTTAGAGCCTAGATCTGCCTCTTATCAGCATCTGTAAAGCGGAGGGAGAAATGATACCTACATCATAAGGTAATTATGAAACCTAAGTGCTTTTCACATGGTAAGTTCCTGTTATTATTACTATAGCTATTATTCTTGCTGTTTGGGAGTAATCATTTTATATCAAAATCATATATTTCAAATGTTCACCCTTTCAAACCAACAAAGGCTCAAACATTCTAGACAGATCTTCTACTTAAGGTAGAAATTTAAGCACTTATAGTACGATAGAGCCTCAAAATTAGTAATAAAAATATTTATATCCAAGCCATGTGCTGATATGGAAAGATCACCTACTGTAGAAGCAGGTCTGGAATTCTAACCTCAGCTCTGCTGTTTGCTAACTGTGTGACCCTGGGTAAGTTACTGCACCTCTCTGAGGCTCTAAATCAGGGACAGAATGATAATACTCGTGAGTATTAAAGATCATATATAAAGGATCTGGCCCAGGACATGGCTCATGGTAAATACACAATAAATGATGAGTTTTGTGGTAGATGGTGTTAATACCTCTGCCCCCTCCCCACCTCCCCACCCTCTGCCTAATTCTTTACCCCATCACAGGTCCTCCCTCTCTGTTATGTATATTTTTAGTGTCATGCCTCTCTGACTGTGGCTTGGACATGTGACTGGCTTTAAACAATGGAATGTTAGCTTATACAGTTGACCCTTGAACAACGTGGGGTTTAGAGGCACCAACCCTCTCTGCAGTCGAAAATCCAAGTATAACTTAGGGTTGGCCCTTTGTATATACAGGTCCCTTCTACCTGTGGATCCTCCATATCCATGGCTCCACATCCACAGATTCAACCAACCACGGATCTTTAGTACTATGGTATTTGCTATTGAAAAAACTAGTATATAAGTGGACCCTGCGCAGTTCAAACCCGTGTTGTTCAAGGGTCAACTGTACTTCAAGAAGCACCTTCATATGGGTCTGGGCATTCCTGCCGGAGGATGTGACACATGCAGCAGAGCTGGGTCAGCCCAGTCATCTCAGACGAGGCCAACCTAGATCAGCCAGAAGCCAGCCAACTCCAGGCATGTGCACAGACTCAGCCAAGTTAAAGCTGCCCAGACAACACGCAGCTGGCAGCAGATGCATGAGCAAGTCCAACTGAAGTCAGCCAAGCCCACCCCAGATCAGTGGAACCCTACAGACTCTTGAGCCAAATACATGTTTATTGTTGTACGCATCCAAGTCTTTGTGGTTGTAAATCAGCATTATTGTGGCAACAGATAATAGATACGGATCTTAATATGCCGTATTAGTGATGCTTGCTTATGAAATCGAGACTCCTTTAGATGGCTCTTCAGGCATTTAGAACCCAAAGATATTGACATTTGTAATGAGAGTTCACCCCTGTACTAATCCCCATAAGACTATTTAACTGTGAACCCATAAATCTCCAAATCTGAAAGATAATTTTTACAAAGCTTCATTATTTTGTTTTGCTTTGTTCTCTTTGAGGTAAAGAGCCAAGAGCAGAGACATTAATGACGTTGGCCAGACAGACGAAGTGAAAGGAGAAAATAGGCCACGTCACTCTCTCTTTCTATGTCTTCTAACCCAAACCTTGTAGCCATCTTGGCTCCAGGATCATAAATTAGAGCCCTCTCTTCAGGACCTTCCCTGTTCATTATACAAATCTGATTCTAAGCATCTTAATAGGATGGCTTTAGCCACCTCCTGGGCAATCGTTCCTTGTTGTAACGAAACATCTCCTTATGAGTCTGGCAATCCACTTAGCTCCCACCAGCCCAGGAAGGAAGGCCGGCACAGAACTTGTGAGTCTGGCTTGGCTTCAGGAGCCCTGGCCTTGAATCCCAGCTCCCCTACTTTCCAGCTGTGCAGCCTTCAGCAAATCACAGAACTTCTCTGTGAGGTTTTTACAGAGGCTCCTTCTCTGTAAAATGGACATAAACTTGGTTTAATAGGATTCAGGGGGATAAAGCAAGGGAAGACTCAGCACCCAGGAAGTGCTTAATGATTTGGATCTGTCATGAGGGATATATTCATTTAGTCCAGGTACAACATTGAGCCTGTGTGTCTCAAACTGTCACAACAGGGTCAGTCCTGGGACCTAAGGGCTATAACTGATGCACTGCCCCATCCTGCTCTTTCCAGCTTTGTTGAGGCTTTTCTCTGAGCCTCATGTCAATTTTATATCTTGGGTTAGATTTTCAGGATGATCAGATGGCTAAGTAATCATTGACAACTGGATCCGTTGTTAGTTGCCACTAAAAATAGAGTAAATCCCGAGATCTTAGTGGTTTAACATAATAGACGCTTATTTCTCATCCATGTAAAGTCTAAATGGCAGTGGGATACCAGGGAGGTGTTAGCCCCGTGTTCTCAGGGACCCAGGTTGATGGAGGCTATGCCATCTTCATCTCCTAGGTTCAAAGGTCACACTGGGCATCAACATTCAGCCAGAGACATAAGAGGGAGGATGTGGAGGCCACCAGGAGAGATTCTGTGGGCCCAGCCTGAAGGACCTCATCACGCTATCCACAGTCCATCAAGCAGAACCAGTCATGTGACCACACCCAGATGAGGGGGCTGGCAAATGTCGCCCTCGGCTGGACGGCTGTTTGCCAGTAATGACTCTATACTCTGGAAGGAGAGCATAATTCTTGGTGGATAGACAACCACCGCTGGCTATACGCCTGGTCCCACGTGATACCCTTTCCACCCATCATTCATGGATGCTCATGGCATCTCCATAGGGGAGCTGTATCACCCTCATCTTCCAGCCGAGGAATGAGGCCCTGGGGGATGACCCCTTGCTGCAGCACTGTCTCTCAGAAACAGCGGTTTCTCCTGTGTTCTGATTGTGCTGGCAAGGTGGCTGGGTTCGCATTTCTGAACTCTGGCTTGAAGGCTGAATGTTGGCGCTGTCTTACCAACACAGCACTGCTGTCCTCTCAGGCTCTGCATTGCACGCTCTCCATCACAACCTGTGCAGAGCATACTGGGCTAATCTCCCTGCTCAGCATCACTGCCATTGCCAACCCTCAGCTCTCACCAAGACGTTAGCCTTTCTATGGCTCTAAATTAACATGCCTTGCTCTGCTCTCTGTCGTAGCTGAGATCAGGTAGACCAGCTCCCTAGACTTCAAAGCACAGTGTGTGAAGGAACTATAGGTAGGGTTTCGTCCTTGGCTGTCTTATCAGTGTGGCTGCTGGGACTACCGTTTGTGGTGGACGGTATGATGCACCCCCCCCCCAAGCTGTCCACATCTTAATCCCCCACAACTGTGAATATGTCATTTTACATAGCAAAGGGGAATTTGAAGATGTGGTTAACTTTAGGATTTTGAGAGGGGAGGATGATCCTGGGTTATCAGGGTGGGCTCAGTATAATCACAAGCATCATATAAGAGGAAGGCAAGAGGATCAGAGAGGAGAAGTGACGATGGAAGCAGAGATGGAAATGATGTGTTTCGAAGACGGAGGAAGGGGGTTGTGCCTTCTTTGCTCTAACGTGTGTCCTTTGGTCCAATGCAATCTTGTGCACGAACTGGGTGGGTGGACGAACACCTGGCTAGACCTTGACGACTGGTAGGTATGGGCTAAAGCCTTGTGGACAGAAAAGACAAACTCATACGTTGAGTATGTGTCACTTTTAGTCAAGATAAATCTGCTCCTTCCTGGGTGGACAGAATCCAACACAGTCACTTGCCACTGAGAGGCTGTTTGTTCTCCTTAAGGGAAACTATCATGTGGGGGGCTCAGCGTTGGTCCCACTCCTGGCACCCACTGTTCCAGCGGTGGCAATAGCTAGATCAGCCTCGAGGACTGCGACCCCTTTTGCACGCATAGCCTCCATCCCAGCCACCATGCCTACTCCATTCAGTGCCAGTTGTACAGGCACTGGGGTGGCCGATATCTCTTTGGCTGACGTCATCTGGCTGAGTCGTTCTGTCTGTTTAGTTGGTTAATGCCTCTTCTGAGGTGGACGCTCCCTTGCAGACATTAACATGCAATGGAAAAATCTTCACATTTTCTGCTTGTTCCCTTAAATCCATCCACCCGTTTCTTCCAAATGTTCTCTTTCCAGTTTCCTGAACAGCCAGTCAAGCCATTCACCTCTGCCTATGAATCTGTCCGTATTCTAACCTCAGGCCAATTCTCTTTCTGCACTAAGTGGATGACCAGGTCACTGTCCAAAACTCCACCCAGGGCTAGAATCTCCCGCCATCACTGTTTTTCAGGACTAACCCTTAATGGAGCTGTGTGCAGTTAGGGTTCATTTGCTGCTTGCATCCACACGTCAAGCTAACCAATCTGTGATTTTTTTTTAAACTGTTTTTTTTAAAAATTGAAGTAGAGTTGATTTACAGTGCTATGCCAATCTCTGCTGTACAGCAAAGTGACTCAGTTACACACATATAGACATTCTTTTTTTTTTAAATATTCTTTTGCATTATGGTTTATCCCAGGAGATTGGATATAGTTCCCTGTGCTATACAGTAGGACCTAGTTGTTTATCCATTCTAAAGGTCATCTGCGAACTTTTCCCCTCCTCTATCAGTTATTTATAAGGACCCTGCATATGGACATGGGGTGAGTGGAACAGTGTCTGATGATATGGGGATTTGGGTTATTTGCCTGTCAGCTTATTTGTACCCTCTGGTCCTGTTGGGCCAAACTTATGGTTTTGCAGTGCTGTCTGAACTCAGCTAATGATGGACAGCTCTGGCTACCTGGAGGCTTGCTGTCCATGGTTGGGTACTCTATCAGTATCAGTATCAGTATCAGTATCAGTGTCATTCCAGGAGCTGTTTTTGAACGACGTATATTTTTCCACTGCAGATGGCATGAACTTGCTCCAGAACTTCAGAGGTCTACACTGAGAGTCTCCTACTGGGGCTCGCCATAAAATCTACATAGCACTTTTTCCCACCTTGGAGAGCTCCAGTGCCATATAGTTTGTTGGGTCATATGGCCCAAGCAGCTGAACTTCTTACACTACAGTCTGGGTCTGTTGTAGACAGACCCTGCTCTGGTCTCCATTGAAAGCTGGCTGCTTCTCATGTATTTCGATGTATAGGTGGAACACATGTAAAATACGCTGCCTCTAGAACCCGAAGAGGTCTACCAGGATGCAATAATTTGCCCTTTACTTTAGAGGGAATGTCCTGGTATGCTCTAGACCAGGACCAGATTGGACCCTTAACTTCACTAATGTGGCTCCTAAATCTTCGAGGACTACCTCCCGCTCCCTGGAGGAGTTATACCAAGGCTTCCAATGTATTTGCTACTTATTGGTCATCTAGTCCTGTTAACTTGATGTCATCAACCTAGAAGACTAATGTGATGCTCTGCAGGCTATCCAGATGGTGCAGTTCCTTCAGATTATATTATGACAGAGGGTGGAATAATTAACATAGCCCCAGGGGCAAGACAGTCAAGATATACTGTTGCTCCTTCCAAGTGAAGGCAAACTGTTCCTGACCCTCCTATCCCATAGATGGAAAATAACACATTCACCAGATCAGTGGACAGGTCATTTCCTAGAGCCCACACTAATCTGTTCTAGCAGAGAAACCACACCTGGCACAGTAGCTGCAATAGGGGCTACTAATTGGTTAAGTTTGCTGTAGTCTATGGTCATCCTTCAGGATCTGTCTGGCTTTTATAGGGGCCAGACTGTTGAATTAAATGGAAAGAGGATGGGACCACCATCCATGCATCCTTCAGAGCTTTGAGTGCCACTAATTGCTGCCTTTTCCCCTACACCCTCTGCCAACTCTGGGGTACAATATTTTTTTATTTACTATCTTGGTTGGGATGAGGGGGCCAATTTCAAAACCTGACACTTGGATCTTCCTTCACATGCCAAGGAACCAATGTATTCTGCCAACTTCTAAGTGTAGACATTACAGTGATAAATTTGGGGACAAGGCAAATGATCTGAGTAAGACCATAGACCCAGTGGACCCACTGTAAGCTGGGGCTGGCTCCCATATGCGCTCACTCTAACAGAAGGCCCGTGATGATGTTTTGAGTCCCTGAGTATCAGAGTCAACTCATGCCCTGTGTCTAATAGTCCTCAAAATGTTTAGGAATACCTCTTTCCCCAGTGTTCAGTTACCCAAATAAATGGCAATAGGTCCCTTTGGTGGAAGGGCTGGGGAAATCCTTATCATATACACTTGCCATGATGTCACGGGCTCCTTCTTCCTGGAGACCCAGCCTCTTCTTCAGCCAATGGGTTTAGGTCTGAAAACTGACTCAGGATCAGAAACTGGTCAAGTGATCATGGCTTTTTATTGGGTGGCTGCTCTCAGACTCCTGATTGTTCACTCTTAAATTTAATTGTATAGATTAAGAAAAACCCTTGTTGGTTGCCCGTCCAGCCTGAGGATGCCATTTTCTCTTAACCAACTCTGGTTGGCTCTATTCCTTCAGAATATAGTCCCTTTCCCCTCTTAGAAGGTCCAGCACATCCCTGCCTGAGTTATGTTGTGAATTAATCCTAATTATTCATCTGATGGTCAGGAGGGGAGGTAGGAGCACATTCTAAGGGAGGCATATATTGCCTGTAAGTCAGAGGCCTCTGCATTGCCATCAAGCAATGGCCAGAAGATTCAAGGTTATCTGGAGACAGAAGATTTTCAAGTGTATCAGTCCAGATATCCCCAGCTCTTATCTCAGGGTCCTACTCCTTCCTAAAGGTCTGACCTTTCATAGAAACTCCTTTCCTGGAGCTCTTCTACCCTAAAGAGTAGAAGTCCTAGACCCCATCCTCAGTTTTTCTTGCCTTCTGGCTTCAAGCGATTATAGTCACTTTTAATCTGCCAAGAGGCCCTCTGGCTTTCACAATTAGTTTTTTTGTTTTTATTTAAACTTTTTATTTTATATTGGAATATAGTTGATTAACAAGGTGGTGTTAGTTTCAGGTGTACAGCAAAGCGATTCAGTTATACACATACATGTATCTATTCTTTTTCAAATTCTTTTCCCATTTAGGTTGTTACATAATATTGATCAGAGTTCCCTGTGCTATACAGTAGGTCCTTGTTGGTTGTCCATTTTAAATATAGCAGTGTGTACATGTCAATCCCAAACTCCCTAAACATCCCTCCCTGCCACCCTTCCCCCCAGTAACCATAATTTCATTCTCTAAGTCTGTGAGTCTGTTTTGTAAATAAGTTCACTTGTATCTTTTTTTTTTTTAGATTCCACATATAAGCTATATCATATGATGTTTGTCTTTCTCTGACTTACTTCACTCAGTATGACAATCTCTAGTTCCATCCATGTTGCTGCAAATGGCATTATTTCATTCTTTTTAATGGCTGAAAAATATTCCATTGTACATATGTAGCACATCTTTATCCAGTCATCTGTCGATGGACATTCAGGTTGCTTCCGTGTCTTCACTATTGTAAATACTGCTGGAAATGAAAATGAAAGCACAATGATCCAAAACCTATGGGATGCAGCAAAAGCAGTTCTAAGAGGGAAGTTTATAGCAATACAATCTTACCTCAAGAAAAAAGAAAAATCTCAAATAAACAACCTAACCTTATACCTAAAGCAACTAGAGGAAGAAGAACAAATAAAACCTAAAGTTAGTAGAAGGAAAGAAATCATAATGATCAGAGCAGAAATAAATGAGACAGAGATGAAGAAACCAATAACAAAGATCAATGAAACTGAAAGCTGGTTCTGTGAAAAGATAACAAAGTTGATACAGCTTTAGCCAGACTCATCAAGAAAAAAATGGAAAGGACTCAAATCAATAAAATTAGAAATGAAAAAGGAGACGTTACAACAGACACCACAGAAATGCAAAGGATCATAAGAGAATACTACAAGCAACTGTATGCCAATAAAATGGACAACCTGGAATAAATCAACAAATTCATAGAAAGGTACAATCTCCCAATACTGAACCAGGAAGAAATAGAAAGTATGAACAGACCAGTCACAAGTACTGAAATTGAAACTGTGACTTAAAAACTCCCAACAAACAAAAGTCTATGACCAGATGGCCTCACAAGCGAATTCTATCAAACATTTAGAGAAGAGCTAACAACTATCCTTCTGAAACTGTTCCAAAATATAGCAGAGGAAGGAAAACTCCTAAACTCATTCTATGAGGTCACCATCACCCTGATACAAAAACCAGACAAAGATATCACAAAAAAAGGAAAGTACAGGCCAATATCATTGATGAACATAGACGCAAAAATCCTCAACAAAATACTAGCATTCCGAATCCAACAACAGATTAAAAGGATCACACGCCATGATCATGTGGGATTTATCCCAGGGATGCAAGGATTTTTCAATATCCACAAATTAGTCAGCGTGATACACCACATCAGCAAACTGAAGAATAAAAACCATATGATCATCTCAATAGATGCAGAAAAAGCTTTTGACAAAATTCAAAACCGATTTATGATAAAAAACTCTGCAGAAAGTGGGCATAGAGGGAATACACTTCAACATAATAAAGGCCATATACGACAAACCTACAGCTAACATCATACTCAACGGTGAAAAGCTGAAAGCATTTCCTCTAAGATCAGGAAAAATACAAGGATGTCCACTCACACCAATTTTATCCAACATAGTTTTGGAAGCCCTAGCTATGGCAAACAGAGAAGGAAAAACAATTAGCTTTTTTTCTTTTAACAGATCTTTATTGGAGTATAATTGCTTCACAATACTGTGTTAGTTTCTGTTGTACCACAAAGTGAATCATCCATATGCATACATATATCCCCATATCCCCTCCCTCTTGAGCCTCCCTCCCACCCTCCCTATCCCACCCCTCTAGGTGGTCACAAAGCACCGAGCTGACCTCCCTGTGCCATCCTGCTGCTTCCCACTAGCTGACTAGTTTACATTCAGTAGTGTATACATGTCCATGCTACTCTCACTTCACCCCAGCTTCCCCCTCCCCCCACCCCATGTCCTCAAATCCATTCTACACTCCTTCAGCCTTTCCTTGTCTATCTCCAAAGCATCTCTTGCCCCTAGCAACAGTCATTCAATCCTACTGTCCTTAGAATGACTATTTCCCCCATACATGTCACGCTTGTTACGTTGTCCAAACCACCCCAGTTCACTACTAGTCAAAGACTAATAATTTCATTGCTACAGTGCTCTAGTGATGATCAGTACTCCACGTGCCAACAGCGATGAGGCCCTCGTTGCCAGCCGGGCAGCAGATAATCCAGCTCAAAAATCCCATTTTAAAATCTGCCTTCTTGGACCACTCATGGCACCAAATAGCACAGGTCGGGTTTCCTGGGAATCAGACTCTGAGACAGAGATTTGCTTGTGGGAGGTTTATTGGAAGATGTTCTCAGCATCAACATTGGCAAGGGAGTAAAGGAAGCATCTCTTGGGCACAAGGAGGAGTTAGGTTGCAATGCAGACGCAACAAAAGCCTCAGCCAATCCCACAGGGAGCTCTGCAGCTAGAGTTACCCCACATTGGGCTAAGGTTAAGTCTTTATACACCTCCATTAACCAGTCATTGGATCCAGGCTATGACCTTGGGCAAGATGTTTCTTTTCAGCAGAGAGCAATCCCTGGGGTGGCTGGAGTGAGGGTGGTTCTCAGCTGTCAGCTGTCAGCTGCCCACCCTCTTAGTAGCTGAAGGAGGATCTGGGCAAAATACCACAGCATCCACCACACCACAGTTTTTCTCACATGAAAACATGTGTAAGAACCACCAGAAAGACAGAGATTTATTCTCCGTATTGTGCACATTTAAAATGTTGATTGATATGGCCAAATTTCTCTCCAGAAAGCTTGAACCAATTTATACTTCTACCAGCAATGTATGAAAATGCCTATTTCCGAACGTCTTAGCCAACTTTGAGTATCTGATCTTTGAAAACTGTCAATGGGGGGCGTGGGGGGTGGAGAATATATTTCATTGTTCTAATTTTTCATTTCTTTTATTACTAGAGAGGTTGGTCATCTTTCTGAATGTTGTTCAGGCTCTTTGCTTTTTTTTACTCATTGATTTGTAGAAACTCTTTCTATCTTACAGATAGTAAACATATCTCTGTCATATTTTTTTCCCAAGCGAAGCTTGTCTTTCAACTTTATTTGCAATGTGTTTTACTGTAAAATCTGTAAAACCTCAAACTGCCTATCTTTTTCCATTATGGCTTCTGGGTCTCATTTGCCACTTATAAAGGCTTTTCCTTATAAAATATTCTTCCATCGTTTTTTCTAATATTTTTATGGTTTGGGTTTTTACATTTAAATTGTATTCCATCTGGAATTTATTCTGGTGAGAGCAGTATGCATCTGTCTTTATTTTTTTTCCAAATGGCCAGCCAGTTGCCTACTTCATCTATTAAATAATATATTTCTCCCCTCTGATTAGAAGTGTCTCTTCTAGTGTACTAAGTTCTCATATTAAGTTGCACTTTCTAATCTACTCTATTGATGTCCTTATCTTTGATCCCATATCACAGCATCTATAGAATTCTATTTTTATAAAGTATTTTAATATCTGCTAGTGCAACTTTTCCATCTTTTCTAATTTTTGCCCCAGATATTTATTTTCTCCTACTTATTCTTCCATGCTGTCAAGCTCCAAAGATAACCACACTGGAATTTAGGTTGAGATGGGGTTGGATTTTTCAATATGTTTTAGGAGAATTGACGGTTGTAAAATTTTGAGGCCTTCTAGACAAGAAAAAGATACATATCTATTTACTCAAGGCCTCCTCTCTATACTTTTGGGGTTTATATATATATTTTTCATATATATATTTTTTTCATATAAACCTGTCAATTCTTACCAAATCTATTCCTAATATTTTATCTATTGTTGTTAGTATTGTTGCTTTTGTGAATGAATTCTTTATTTCCACTATACTGGTTATTGTTGCTATATAACAAGGCGACCGATTTTTGTATATTTATTTTGTAACTATACATTATACCAAGCTTTTTTATTGTTTATCATTGTTTTCCATTAATTATCTTGGCCTTTCCAGAGAGATGAAAATAATCTTCTTGCTTCCCAGGTCTATGCTTCAGAATGATTATTCTCTAGGAAAACACTGGGGTGGTAGAAGCTGGAGGCTCAGAGTGCGGTCTTAGCCCTAAATGGCCCATCATACTAAGTATGATTTCTTTCTTCTAATCTATGTTAAGACTGAAAACTTCAAGGTTAGTAGACAAGAATCCAGAAGTTCTGCCTATTGAATTGGTGATGAGGTAGAATGAATCTTCAATTTTTGCACTGTAATTTTGTCATGATTTACTCTAATATTATATTATAGGAAGCCATTCTGTGTAGATAAAGGATAACAATAAAAGCAAATACCAAAGCAGCACTAGCTGTGTGTGAAATACTCTTCTAAGCAATTTATATAAATTCTCTCATTTAATCTCCCTTTGAGGTGGGTACCCATTTTACAGGTGAAGAAACCGAGGCCCAGAAAGGCTGAGTGACTTTCCCACAGTCATTTAGCTTATAGTTTGTAGAGCCAAGATTTGAATCCAATGACTCTGGAGTCCATTGCCCGATAGTCACTGCAGTAACATGAGTTAACCCGGTAGAAATTTGCTCTTTATTCAGAGCTCCAGAATAACCTCTGAAACCCAAATCCAGGTTGACCACAGAGCTTGCCTTCTCTTTTTCGCATCTTCTTCGACTCAGCTACCCGAGGAGGTCAGGAACTCCCAGCTTTCCAGGCAGTCCCAGGATATCAGACCAGACAAGCAGAGCCATTTGGGGAGGCTCCAAGTGTTGGGCGAGGAGATGAATTATATGGCAAAAACCAGATGCTGATTTGGTATGGCTGGGCCCTGGAAGATCTCAGTTTTTAAAATGCAAATTTTCCCTGGGTGGCTCTCTCATTTCATTACATTGTGGTCGATGGTTGGAGTTTTCTCCCTCTTTTGAAAATTGTTTCTAGTTTTTGGCCCTGACCTCTTCTTCTCTGGCCCATCAGTTGCACGATGGGGATGAAGTCTCCTTGCCTGTGCCAGCCTGTTCCTTGGTGGGGGTTCCAGGCCTCCAAGGCGACAAGGTTGAGCTATTCTCTCAGAAAAACCCTACAGCAACCCTCAGCAGCCCTGGACCACCTTACCTTAAAGCAGCTCAACCCCAGGTCAGCTGGCCAGTAGACATAGGCACAAAATGCTCCAGAAATCAGAGATGGCTTCAGAGAGGAGGTGACATTTGAGGCATTTCCAAATTAATCTTGTATGAACAGTATTGCTATTAATCCCTACATTTAACAAATATTTACCAAGCTTTTATTATGTGCTGGGGATAGAGTGATAAACCAGACAGAGGGGTCCTTGCCCTCCAGGAACTTACATTCTAGGCACTAACAAGTAAGCAAATAACTAAGATAATTTCAAATAGGTGGAAGTGCTGTAGATAAGATGATAAGATAAAGGGATAGAAAGTGAGGGGTGGGGAGGAATGACTTTAAGACAGGTAGTCAGGAGAGGCTTCCCTGAGGCGCTGCAATTTAACTTGTACCCCAATGTTAAGAAGGATTCAGAGCTGTGGGGATCCGAGGATCATTCCGGCCAGTGAGTGGAGAATGGACCGTGGGGGGCAGGGGCAAACGGGAGGCCACTTGAGAAGCAGTAGAGTGAGCGAGGGGGCCATGATGGAGAGTTGGAAGGAGAGAAAGGGGGGGGGAATGCAAAGACGTGGCCAACATGGGCAGATTCAGGAAGTGGCGCCAACTGCCCGTGGATCAGCCTTTGGGGGTAAAGGAAGTGTGCTCTAAAGGTGACTCCTGGATTTGAGGCTTGAACATTGCTGGATACAGGGTGAGGCTGCTTTTCAAAGTGAGAAAGACAGAGGATGGAACAGGTTTTGGGTGGGAGGATATTTAAAACTCATGAATAGTTAATTGAACACAAAGGGCCTGCTCTGCTTACATTCGTTCCTTAATTTATCAGTAGTACTGTGAACTAGATACTTTGCCATTTTCCAAATGAGAAAAGAGTTTTGGAGAGCGGAAGTGACCCTCAGCTCATAAAGGACACACCTGCCTGTTCTTAACTGTTAGACTCAATGTGACTTTAAAATTAAACTTTTATAAACACAGCTGACCCTTGAACAACATGGGCTCGAACTGCGCAGGTCCACTTATACTCAGATTTTTTTCAATAAATGTAGAGTCAGCCCTCCGTTATTTGTGGGTTTCACATCCATGGATATGGAGGGACCATCCTTTCACTGTATTAGGCCATTTTGTATAAGCGACTTGAACATCCATGGATTTTGGTATAAGAGGGGGCTCCTGGAACCAATCCCCTGTGGATACGATAATAGAATTTTTAAAAATTGTTGTGGAAACATTTTTAAATTTTTTAACAACTTTTAATCATTTGGATAAATTATTTGGCATTTCTTTAAAAAGAAATAAATAATAATGTCTATATGGATGTCAAAATCCTCCAGTGAGGGATGGACCTTAGACACTCTGGTCATTGGGCAAGTTGCCCAACAGGCACACAAACCCAGGTGAAGACATGGATTGTCCCTCAAGTGTGGGGATACAGATTCTTAACACAGTGTCAAGGCCCTGCCTGGTCTGCCTCCCCCATCTCTCCTCCATGAATTTCAGCCCCTCCCTTATGACTTTCTGCTCATTTCTGTCCTCCTGCTGACCGGGACTTATGTTCACTTCCTGAAAAGCTGCCTGCTCATCCAAACCTGGGATCCTCGTTCTTCTGCCCTCTCCCTTGGTTAACTCCCACTGATATGACAGAACACAAGGCAAGCCTCACTTCCTCCAGGAAGACTTCCCAGATTCCCATCTGGTTCTTTGTGTCAGGCCTCATAGAATCAAGCTCCTCTTCTCCTCAGCACCTTCCCTTAGTTTTAATTCTCATTCATCACTGTGATTTCTCACCACCTCCCCACTAGCACTGAAGGGACTGTGTCTGCTTTTGTTCACCGGGGAACCCCAGGTCTTAACTTGGAGCTGGCACTGAGTGGGAGCTCAGTAATTGGCAAGTGAATGCATCATGTCTCTTGGCAACTTTGAACGGCTTTGCCTCTTGCCTGTGAGTCCTCAGGGGAGACTCCTGGCTGAGATGCAGCTGTGCCACAGCAATAACTGTCATTCCCCTGTGGAAGAACCATCCTGGTCTCCGTAAGGCCAGACCCGTGCTCCCAGGTCACCTGCTCTCCAGGTCACAGTGCTCCGGGGGGGCCAACATGGCTGCCAGAACTAGGAGGGCAGGAGGGGGGACCCTAGGAGGGATGTTATGGGAAAAGGGAGTCGGAGGCCTTTTGTTATGGTGTTATGGGGAGGGGTCCAGAGTCTCAGTGTGACAGGCAGTCAGTGAGCTCCCACAAGCTCAGCCCAGTTATCTGGAAATACTGCCCACCCAGGGGCTCCAGACCACCAGCAGCCCTGCCCTGTTGGGGGGTTGGGAGTGCAGTTTCCATTAGGGAAAATGATGACTTCAACAGAGACCTCCCCCTTTCCCAGCCGGTAGACCTGTCCCCAGTCCCTTACAGGAAGGCTTCATTTTGAGGCCCAAGCCGAGGCTGAGTGGGGAGGCAAGCTGCACAGTCCAAATATATGTAAATGGAGCCGTTTTCCCAAGCAAAGCAGAACCAGATGCCTCCTCCTCCAGTGGAGGCCAGACCTTGGCACTGGGCGGCAGGCTGGAGGCTGGGAGGCCTAGCTGTAGAGTTACAAGGTGGAGGCTGGCCAGGGATTGCAACGTGGGGTCCTGGAAAGCTGGCTTCATGTTAGAGAGGGAGGATATTTTTATGCCGCCTGGCTAGATGGTGAGCCAGAGAAGGGCAGGGCCTGCATCTCACTTGTATCTGGGTTGCCAGCACGTGCTGAAGCCAGGTATGCCGTGGGACCCAGTCCATGTCTCCCAAAAGACTGGCTAGTCCCTGGGCCAGCTCTAGCTGTCACGTCAGTCAGATCTGGATTGGGTCACACCTAGTAGCTGCACAGCCTTAGCCGAGTCACCTAACGGCTCTGTGCCTCAGTCACCTCGTCTGTGTAATGGGGATGATATAGTACCTGCCTCACAGGGTTGCCAGGGTGCCCAGGAGTCCATGTGGATAAATCTAGCCCTATGCTTGGCCCAGAGTTGGCTCTATGGAAATGCTCACTCTTAGTAACCCCCAACCATCTGGGCAAGGAGCTGGGGGAAATCAGCAGAATGGGAGGCACTGGTCCACGGAAGTGGAGGCATGTGGACTCTGTGGATGGGGGAAATGGGGAGGTGACAGGGCAAAAGGCAGAGCCCCAGATGGCTGGTAGCCGCGGTTACAACAGGGCACGTACGTTTCAGAGGCTCAGTTTAGAGGGACGCAAAGATCAGGAGCCTAATAATTTTTAGATTCTTCTTTCCTATGAAGTTCCTTTAAAAATACAAGCAGGTGTGGGGTGGAGAGGAAAGAAGGATACCAGAGGGAGGCAGCGTGAGGCAGTGGTTAGCTACGGGCTCAGGGGTCAGGTTTCCGGGATCAAATCTCAGCTCTGCGGTGGTGCCAGTTAGCCCGCCTCTCTGTGCCTTTTTTTTTTTTTTCCCCTCATTTGTTAAATGGGGCTATTAGAGGTGCTGATGTCGTAGGGCTATGGTAGGCATTTGATGGGTGAACACCCATCAAGTATTGGTGCCAGGCCTTGTTGAGTGGTGCCAGGCCTTGTTGTAAATGTTTTTTTGTGTTTGCTTGAAAAGAGACAGCCTGGCAAAATGGAAAGTATATGAGTTTGGTTCCAATATCTCAGTTCAAATCCAGTTTCCTCTCTTTCCCATCTATGTAATCTTGGATGAGTCACTGAGCCTCTCTGAATTTGGGGCACCTGCTTGGTAAAGTGGGAATAATAATGATGATGATGATGGTAGTGATGATGTGAGGGGCTAGTAGCACTCAGCAGGTAGCTGTGTCACGAGATTACCATGAGCTGAGATGCTCCTGGAGTATGAAGTCTTAGCTCTCAAGAAAAACTGACCTAAAGGCTGGGTTTTCAAGGATCCCATGATGGTTAATTGTATGTGTCAACTTGAGTGGGCCATAGTGCCCAGATATGTGGTCAAATGTTATTCTGGATGTTTCTGTGAGGGTGTTTTTAGATGAAATTAACATTTAAATCAGTGGACTTTGAGTAAAGCAGATTGTCCTCCGTAATGTGGGTGGGCCTTGTCCAAACAGTTGAAGTCCTGAATAGAACAAAAGACTGAATCCCCTGAGCAAGAGGAAATTCTGCCAGAAGATGGCCTTTGGATTTGAACTGCAACAAGGACTAGTCTTTGGGTCTCTAGCCTGCTGAGCAGCCCTGCAGATTTTGGATTGGTCAGCCTCTGTAATCACATGAGCCGATTATTTAAAATAAATGTCTCTAAATATGTGTATATATATGTATGCACACACACGTACACACACATATATATATACACACACACATATATACACATATACATTATATGTATACACATTATACATTATATGTGTACACACATATATGTAAACACACATTCTATTGGTTCTGTTTCTTTGGAGAACCCTGACTAATATAAATCCTATGTTTATTGATAATGAAAAGCATGCCCATGCAGCACCAACCACCTCATGGATGAAAAGTGGGAAAAGGGAAGTTCTCAGCTGGCTACTTTGGAATTGAACTGGAAGTATATCCTCGGGAAGTAGACCCTTGGGGCCCCACGCCCTGGGCAAGCCCTGAGTGACCTGGGTCTGGTTACTCTGTGAAGCCACAGCAGATTCAGCAGAAGGAAAAAAAACTCCTTCTTGGTGAAAATGTCAAGGTAGTGAGGTTGATGAGATATCCTTGTGGAGCCCAGACTGTTCTCTATAAGGACCCACCTTGGGGAGAAACCCTGTGAATGGAGAGAAGTCTGGGGTCCTAGCCTGAGTTCCCTTCCATATCCCTGGGCCTCAGTCTCAGGCCAAGGGAACTGGGTAGGAGTGGAAGCAGATCCTGGAATGCAACCCAAGCAGCAGGCTGGGAAGAAGTCCTGTGGGGGAACCATGATTTTAACTCTGGCGGTGTTCAAGTTAAAAAGCTACTTCAAGGCCTGCTGGGTGGGTCACTGAGAAAGGAGAGGAACTCCTCCAGGTTCAGGGATTCAAGAAGAATAAAGATTCTGTGCCAACAAATTTAATTTTTTCTTCAAAAACATGTTAAAATTATTCAGGCACACTCCACTCTAATCTAACATCTAATTTAATTTTTCATATGTTGTCATTAAAAAATAACCTTGGTGTTTGCTTTTTCTTCTTACAAGCATGGTAAGTTTTTATTATAGCATGTTAAGAAAATTAACATAAGCGCAGGGGGAAGAAATTTGCCATGCATTAATTACAGTAGGCCATCTGATGTTAATAAACAACTTCCAAATCTCAGTTGCTTAAAATAATAGATTGTTTCTGCTCATGCAAAAGTCCAATGACAGTATTTGATCCATGGCCTTTCTCTTGATGATTCTGGTACCCGGAATCCTCCTATCTTATGGCTCCATCATCCTCTAGGGCCCTGAGTTCTATGTCTCTAGCCAGTAGGTGGGAAAAAAAGAGAGTAAAGACTGTGCAGCAGGTTTTATGGGTTAGGCTTGAAAATGGCAAGCGTTATTTTCTGCTCACATTTCATTGGCCAGAATTCAATTACATGGCCACATATGACTGCAAGGGAAGCTGGGAAATGTAGTCTAACTGTGTGTCAGGAAGAAGAGAAATTGGGTCTGGTGAACATATCACCGTGTCTGCCATAACCCAAACTTCCGCACCCTGACAGAACCACTATTCACATTTTGAGGGACCTACTTCCATTCTTTTTCGTATGTCATGAACATTTTGTGTAATAAAGCATTTGGCTGGGTTTTTGTCTCCAGTTCTGGGATGCAACCTCTATGTCCTTGGAATTTGCTGGGTAATAGGAGTGCATTATTATTCCTCGTGGGCCCCCGGGACCACACCTAATAGTTCATACTAACAGGGTGGCTCAGGATAGGGGCTGGCCGTGCCTGAAAGACCAATCCTATGATTAGAGGGTTAGGGCTTTGAGCTGCATGATATCAGCCCAACATCTGGGGAAGGGAAGGGGCTGGAGATTGAGTTCAGCCAATCATACCTGTGCAATGAAGCCTCATTAAAACCTCTGGACTCTGAAGCTCTGGCGAGGTTCCTGGTTGGCAGTACTCTTGGTCATACATCGATGCCAGGAGGGTAACACGGTCCTGAGGGTGATGGAAGCACTGTGTTTGGAACCCTCCCAGATACCCCATGCCTATCTTCTCATTTGTGTCCTTTTTGCTATAATAAAACAATAATCATAATTATAGTGCTTTTATGAGTTCTGTCTTTCTAGCGAATTATGGAACCTGAGGGAGTCCATGGGGATCTCAGAGTCTGTAGCCAGCTGGTCTGAAGTGCAAGTAGCCCTTGTGTCTGAAGGGAGGGCAGTGTTGTGGAGGACCATGTTCTTAATCTGTAAAGTTTGACCCATCTCTGGGTTCTTATGGAAAGAGATGTAGATTCATACATATACACCCATTGAAATGCATGTACTTGCAAAGATGGGTTGGCTCTATAAATCCTATTTAAAAGATTTTTCTTTCACTTGACTGTTGTTGCTGATGTCTTTCCAAGGATTTGATCTGAATTCCTGGTTAGTCCAGTAACTCAGCCAGAATTCTAGAATTCCACTTGTCTTCCCAAGTTTGGGATGGCCAAACTCAGCATCTCACCCTTATCTGGCTCCCAGTCCCACGCCTGGCCCTTGTCTCTGACATCATCCAGAAGCACCTCTGGAGGAGGACCAGGTTGGCTTAGCAGGGCTAAGTTTGGGCACAGAGAGCCAGGCCCATGGCAAACCCTCCAGAGCCTGGGATGGCAGGTGCCCCTGACTAGAGCCGCGGCACAGGGTTGGGGATTTGGAGCTGCCCCGGACAACGTGGGTTGAAGCAATGGCCCCACCCAGGCTCCAGCCCACATGGACTTCTGGACTTGGCCAGCCCTGGAGCAAAGATCCAGCCTGGAGTCCCCAGTGCAGAGCTCCAGTTCCATCCAAGCTCCAGCCCTTCACCCACTGCACATTGACAACAACTGGCTTCTTGGCACCTTCCAACAGGGATGGGGGCTAGGAAGAAGCAGAGTCTACATACCGTGCATTAGGAGCCTTTGATGTGGCGAGGCTCTCCAGAAGGGAGTGGGAGTACAAACCAGAATTAGACCACACCTTCTTTACCTCCTTAGGAGACAGAATGTCCTGGCAGAGAGAGCATATGTCTTAGAGTAAGCTTGGCACGGGTTTGAGTCCAAGCTCTGCCACTTCCCAATTCTGTGGCTTTAGGCAATTCAGTCACTTTATTGCTCTGAGCCTCGGTTTCCTCATTTGTAAAACAGGAATAACACTAATAGCTGTCTCACTGGGTTGGTGTAAACTCTGGAACAGTCTGAATCCTCAGACCTGTGCCCTGACGACGACGATTTGCCCAAACTTAGTTTTGCGCAAGAGCTCTATAGTCACCCAAGGTCACCCCACCCTCCCTCCGGGTCCAGAATGAGTGACAGCTCTGGCAAGCCGGCTGTGTTTGGCACGGCCGGTCCCCTGGCCCCCAGGCATCCACTGGGTCTGGGTACCACAGAGGCGGAGGCCTTGTCATCCCAGCAGGGGTTCACATTCTTCCCCCTTCTTGGCGTCTGGAAACTCATCTCTGCCTTTTCTTCTCTTTAGGAAACAACAACAACAAAGCCAAGCTCCTGTCCTGGGGGACAGCGCTGCCCCCACCCCGCAGGAATGGCATCGGGGAGGCCTTTTTCCACCCCTCCCCCTAGGCTAACCACAACTGTGCTGCCCCTGCCTTCCCTCCCTCCTCCTCCGGCTGGCGGGCTGGCAGGGTGGAGGTCCCTGGGAAAACTCCCTGGAGGAGCCTAGGAGCCAGCAAACGTTGCCCGGGGCCTTGGCAGGGGCCTGGACTCAGGATGCCCTGATGTGGGTCTGGAGGCTCAGTGCTGGCCTGTGGCGGCACTGCGCTGTGCAGGTGACACTGTGATGCTCTGTATCCCCACAGGTGAGGCTGGGGAAGGGGAAGGATGGCCAGAGTGTTCAGTGCCCAGGGATGGGGATGGAGTGGTGGGGACAGCAGAGATGAGGGCCAGGGACGACGCTCCAGACTCAGAAGAGAACCAAACCCTCCTGCCTCTTCCCGGCTCTGCCTGCAGGAAGCTGCTGACCCACAAATGTCTCCCCCTGCAAAGGCAGCCACAGGTCTCATCTGGGAACTGAAAGGCGCCATGGCCATCTGCTACCGGCTTCCCACCCCGTGCCAGACAGCCTGTACAACCTCCTTATGAAACGCTCATCCAGCCTCACCTCGGACACTTATTTTATTACTCAAAAACTGCACTTTCATGATAGCAAAGCTGAAATACAGAGTTTTCCAAAAGAAAAAGAGTGATTACTCCAAACTCACTATTTAGAGAAAAATCACTCCTGACCTAGTATTGCATTTCCTCCCAGACTTTTATATAAGATATAAAACAGGGCAATTTAAAGTGTGGCCTGGGAACTGTTTGTTCCCGGTCCCTGAAGAGATAAGTGTGGAAAACAAGAGTAAGCATTTAGAAACTTCCATAGCAATTTGACACGGACACCACATTTTTATTCACCGTGTTTTACAAAAGTACTGACTTGGAACAGATTGAAAATTGCAGAGTGGTCCTTCAGCATAGCTGGTCTGAGAGGCACTAATATAGATATTTTGATAAAAATGGGTTCATATCCTGTTTTGTAACCCACTCCCCACCCCATCTCCATACTGTGTCTCCCTTACCACGTCACGTTGTGTTTAGTGGCTGCTTGCTTCCACGGATGCTCTGCAGTTTTGTTACCAGACCTTAAAGCTGGACGTACAAATGGTCTTCGGTTTTCATGATAATAAGCAATACTTGGCGAATGTCCCTGTTCATACGCACATCTCTGTGCATTTGTGCCATTATTTCCTTCAGATGAAGTTTCAGAGATGGAATTACTGGAACAAAGGATGTATATCTTTTTTTAAGACTTTAGACACCTGTTGCTAAAATGATGTAAAAAAAAGAAAAAAATCTGATCCATGTCATACCTTCACCAGTAAGTTAGGAGAGCTCAGTTTTTAAGGCAGGCTCCCTGTGGAGGACCCAGCGTACAAAACAGCTACCTCTTCCAGTGACAGATCTTTCAGATAAGATTTAGTCTCCTCGTCTCCAGCTCTTTCAGCCGTTTCTCACAGGGATCCAAGAACAGCCAGCTCAGAAGGGGCCTGAGACATCCCCGGTCCAGGAGTTTCCAATTTGGGTTCCATGGGACACCGGTTCTTCAGGATGTTATTTGGTGCTCGTAGACAATAGACTTTAGGATTGAATCATCTTGGGAATCAGTGAGTTAAACAAATCCAAGAAGATATTCTCTGCTGCAGGACTTCTCAGAGAGTTTAATATGTTAATGTGCATTATTTTTCACCGAGAAGGGGCTATAGTGGATCAAGTTTCCCAGGCTCATTTGACCACGGGATCCTTTGATGAGCGGCGGTTCAGAGAATCAATAGTCCCTCTATGCCCTTCCCCAGCACAGTGGTTTCCAAACTTTTTTAAAAGTTTTGTAAAAATTATTTCTTCAAATTATTCTCTGTAAGAAATCTAAATTTATATGAAACAGATAAAAGCAGGGATGGGACCACGCAGAAGCCTGATGAGTCACTGTCCTTCCCAGTGGGGCCCCTGGAAAGGTGTTCAGAACTCCCAGGGAGGCACGTGACACCATTTGAAGGATACGCTCAGCTCTGCCTCTTCTCCTCCACCGAGGACCGTTTGAAAGGTCAGTGTAGGGGGAAGAGGACAGCTCCGTGCACAGCTAGTAGCATTTATTGAAAATGTATGGGTCAGATCCTATGCCAGGTGTGGGGCTTTAGAAAAAAAATAAGACCCATCCGCTTGTCCCCAGGGAGTTTAAATCTGGCACGTGAGATGCACATAGACACAGGCAAAGGGGATTACAAATAGTTATGTAATAAAGACAAGGGCTATGATGGACCATTGTTTTCATCTGCCACACACCCCTTTGGGAAGCTGCCTTTCCCCTACTCCATCACTGGCAAGGTGCCAAGCACAGTAGTCCATGTTTCTGGCCCACCATGTGGTGATATGACCCTTGCCAGGCCAATCACTGCACCTTATTCTCCTGGTCTCGGTGACGGATCTGGGATGGCACATGGTCCAAACCTGACCAATCAGAATCATTCCTTCGGATTGTAGGCAGGTGCTCTCATTCACGCAGGGCCACTAAATTGGGATGGCGGGAGCCTGCAACTGCCCACGACCATATTCTCTTTCTGCATGGAGGTGCTACATCTGTAGTAGGAAAGAGTGAGGGCAGCCCTAGAGAAATGAAGCGTTGAGTGATGAAACGCATAAGAGTCCTGATATTCATTTCTGGGACTTTCTCCAAGCTTGGACTTGCCAGATACATGAGCCAATTAATTCCCCCTTAAGATGCTAGTAAGAGCTGAGTTTCTGCTGGGTTTTTCTTTTTTTCTTTTTATCAAAGGTGTCATTGACTAATGCAAGAAACAAAGGAGCTCAAGCAAGGAGATGTCTCTTCCAGCTAGAATAGTCAGAGAAGGTATCTTGCAGGATGATAAGCTTGAACTTGACTTGGGAGGATGTAAACCCTCTAGGTAGGAGGCGGTAGAGCATTGCAGACAAAGGGGATGGGGTGAGCAAAGACATAGGAGTGGAGAAGTATAACAGTTGATAAGAGAACAGGGGAGTAACTGGGAAGACAGGTTTGGACCATTCTGTGGGATGGCCTTGAATACCAGGGTGAAAGGTTTAAATGTTATCTGGTTGGCAATGGGGAGCCACTGAAGGTGTTTGAACATACATGGTGGAGATAGAGAAGGGATGATATGGTCCCTTTGGTGTTTTGGGAAGACCTCTGTGACAGCAGGTGACAGGTGGCGCATGGGCAGGTAGAGGAAGGATGGACCACTGAATGACTTGGAGCACAGAGATGCCACCAGTGGAACAGAGAAATGAGCAGGAGACGCTGATTTGGGGGCAGGAGGGCAGATTGGATTAGGCCACACTGAGGTTGAAACTTGCTATGGACTGCCTTGTGACCCCCTCACCCTAATAATTCATATGTTGGAGACTTAACTTCCAGTGTGGCTGTATTTGTAGTAAGGAAGTAATTAAGGCTAAATGAGCTCATAATGGTGGAGCCCTGATCCGATAGGATTAGTGTCTTTACAGGAGGAGATACCAGAAAGTTATCTCTCTCTCTCTCTCTCTCTCTCTCTTTCTCTCTCTCCCATGTGAAGATACAGTGAAAAGGTCTGCAAGCCAAAAAGACAGCTCTCATCAGGAATCAAATTGACCAGCCCCTTGATCTTGGACTTCTCAGCCTCCAGAACTCTGAGAAATATGTGTCTGTTGTTTAAGCCACCCAGGCTGTGGTGCTCTGTTATGGCAGCCTGAGCTGACTGAGACAAGGCCACATGGGACACCAGACTGGGGACATCCTGCGGGCGGGTGGAGACAGGTGAATTTGGGTGAAGCTCCACCTGGGGGCACTCTTCTTGGGGATGCAGATCTGCCTGGACCTGCAGCCAGGTATCTAGAGGATCAGGTGTAACCATCACCACTATCTGTTTCCAAATCTTTTTCACCATCTTGAACAAAAACTCTGGACCCATTAAATAATAAATCCGCCTCTTCTCACCTCTCGCCAGTCCCTGGTAACATCTATTCTACTTTCTGTCTCTATAAGTTTGCCTCTTCTTGGTACTTCATGTAAGTGGAATCATACAATATTTGTCCTTCTGTATCTGGCTTATTTCACATATTGTAATGTTTCTATGGTCCATCTATGTTGTAACAAGTGTCATAGTTTCATTCCTTTTTATGGCTGAAAAATATTCCGTTGTATTTACATGCCACATTTGGTTTATCCATTCATCTATTTTTAATGGGCACTTGGGTTGTTTCCACCTTTTGGCCATTGTGAACAATGTTGCGATGAAGATGTCTTTTTTTTTTCCTGAATCAGTAAAAAACATTTTTATCTACAAAATAGATTAAAGGGGAGTCACTGCGTTTTAAATGAGATTTGATTCCACCCACAATCTCCCCACACCCTGCAGCAGCTCCATAGACCTGAGCCACCTTCCCAAACACCTCATGAAAACTTGAGTCCAGCCCAAACCCCTCGACGTCCAGCTTCCTGTGGAAGGTGGCACTCTCTTGACCCCTACTCCTACCCCATAACCTGTTCTTTCCCACAGCAGCAAACGGACACTGTCACCCAGCCATCAGCTCAAGCGCCAAATCGTTTTTTTTTTTAGCGGTACGTGGGCCTCACACTGCTGTGGCCTCTCCCGCTGCAGAGCACAGGCTCCAGACGCGCAGG